>NC_081347.1:9203579-9218976 GCF_029784015.1 Lycium ferocissimum
TATTTAATCAACCATACAAAACATCATATCCATAATTGTTATCCCTCTTTACACTTCACTTTGAAGAATGGTCGTGCATTTACAATGCTTATCACAAGTTTCCATGCTCTTCTGCAATGGACTAACTTCATAAATTTTATTATAAGCCCTTTGTCATGCCTTGACATTTATCATAATTATATGACCCACCTCAACATCACCTTCAATTGTCTTATTTCTTTTGATGGAGGATTTATAAAATTTTATCAAATTAGGTCACACGACAACCATGTGCCTAATAACCTTTCATATCATATTAATGACAAAAATTACCTTCACCTCCAGAAGAACCATTTTGAGAACCCATAATGTTCTTCCTCTTATATTACCACAATGATGATTAACATTATTTTGTCATTTGTCACGCCCACGTTCATTCGTTTAACCACTTGTTCTAATTTAGAATTATTATGCATAGCTACACTACATTCCCTCATTTAATGGAGCATATCAAGTGGGACGGGCTTGAATTTTCATCGGAAATACACATTATTTTGCCTTAGTTATCATTGCATCATCAATATAGTGCATCGGACCTAGACCCAACGTCTTATCCATATAAAAGCATGTTAGGCCATAAATCATGGAACTTAAACCCAACATCTTATCATCATAGTGCATCGTGGACTCAAACCCGATGTCTTACTCTCTGATACGATAGGATTTGAATCCATTCTTACGCTCAACCAATGACATAATAGGTCAAAGTACAATGAAATCCCTTGAGCCTTTGAAAACATTACCACTTTATAGTCCATCATTGTAGCAATAATAATAAACCAGGTAACCACAAATTCAAACATAACAAATTTGGTGTATTAAAATATACAGAACACAACAAAACTGTAAGTCTTGACAACTGTAAGTATTACGTAATCGCACCCAAAAAATTTTTTATTAAAGCAGAAGAATAATTAAATCATATACAAATAGCATAAGTAGTACTTTCTTGCCCGTAGGAGAAATTGCTTCTGAATAATAATGCATCAAGATACATGACAACAGGGTTCGAAATATATTTAAACTTACTGTTTGTTCCATAAATAAGAAGTAGAGTGATTAATAAGGCATGCAGAATTTTGTCTTTTCATAATTTCACCACAGAATGAGTAATCTCAAATAATCAGATACAAAATCTTATAGCTTAGTGTGTGACTAAGGAAAAACTGTTCACTAATCAAGTTTCAGAATCCTTATCACATTTGAAAACGATAGTTTTAATTTATAAACAAAAGAAAGTCTTTGATTTTCCTTTTTATCCAAATGTAAGGCTCTAATTCCCTCCACAAATAACTAATCCTTTTTCCTTAACACAGTTTAGATTGCAAACCTTTATAACTTATTAAAATGTTATAAACAGTAAAACTAAAGTTCATAGAGATAATTATTATGATATCACCTGGCAGCGTGATCATTCAAGATAAGCAACAATATGCTGCCCCAAGTCAGTAAGAGGCGGCACCAATTAAGTTGTCGCTAGGCGTCACTGTTCGACATTAAACAATTTTGCAGACGTATATAACTCAACTTGTTAAAGCTTCGCCTCTTGATAATGTGTTGTAAATCATTCTAAAAGAGTTAGACAATATATCAAAACACGGGAAGCAAGAACAATAAAGAGATAGAGACAAGAGATGAAGGTTTCTTATTCATCCCAATATGTTTTAAGTGTGTTCAAGTGTTGTTCAAGTATGTCCAATATGAATCCCATGCCTCTATTTATAGTGGTGCATAGAGAGTATATAAAAGGTAGATATAAAATATGACATTCAACATATGAGAATGTGGGGAAGATCATGGGTGAAGTGGGAGACATTACATTAAACCTTGAGATTATGGAGGGAAGTGAAAATTTATTTCTAGAGTGGTGGACATCCACACTTACTATTTCACAACGGTAATATAATACTGAGTGCATGAAATTATAAGGCAAATGTCTGCTATTATACTCAAACAGAAGCCAACCCTATTTCTACTTTCTTTGGGATACATATCCTACCAACAAATCAAGAAATGCTGAAAGCACATCTGACATTTCCTATGCATGCTCGAAAGAGCAAAGATGCCCCTTGTAAGTCAATGCTTTCAGTTTTTCAGTTGTAAGCCATAAAACTTAAAGCCACCAATAAACAAAAATTATAAAGGAAAAGAATGAACAACTACCACTTCATGAAGGTGGCGATCGACAAAATAAGATTATATAAATGCACCATGTAACACTCTCCAGCAGCAGGTGATTAAGGAAATAACTTGCGTGCATTTAGAACCAAGATTCAAGAGTTCACCATCATCTCTCAAAAACTAAATAACATGAACTTGGCCTCTTAACAATCCTTGAAGAACAAAATTAGGGAGAACTAGAACATATAGTCTACCAAAAACTCACTTAAATTTGTTCACAACATCTTATATTCTAGTCTTAGTATTTCCTGCCGCCAAAACCGCCAGCACCACGACCATAGGTTGGGAGAGCTGCAACTGCTTGTGGCTCTGCAGCCTGCTTGACAACACCAGGAAGGTCAGACATGCCAAGGGCAGAAAGCATGTCAAGGGTCTCCTTGTCGACCTCGATCAGATCAGTCTTAATGGCCGACTCATCGGGAACAAAGTCCATACGTCTCTCACGTTCCTCCTCTTGCAACTTCAGGGAGATGCCTCCTAGGGTCCCTTCTAGAACACGCTCAAGCAAGGTAAGAGTGGAGAACTCCAGCAATCTTGTTGCGGAGACAGCTTTGAAGGAATGATGGCAACTTCCTCCAAGATCTTCTTTGTTGGTGTGGAAATCCAAGGTCATCTTTGAGTAGTACCTCTCCAATTACCTGTCTGGATGACTTCTTCACGGTCTTGTGCGTACACGACCCATCCTTGCTGAAGGCTTCCTAGTACGATACCTGTTGAATAAACCAAACAAGAATATTTACTGTCACAAGGTTCTTCTAGGAAGCTAGATGTTGTACTGGATTCTTGTGAATCAGTTAATCGCAAGGTACCAATTAAGACCCATCAAACATATCATTCCATCAACTACCATGCCTCAATCACAAACAAAGGGACAAGTAAATGAATCCTCTATAACCATGCGCTCTATTAGGCTCAAATCAGTCCAAACACTACTACCTTTTTATAACAGTGATGTACAGGCCATCTTGAGCACACCATCCAAAAAACTACTTATAAATTATTGACTTTTAAAGCATATCAATCAAGTCTCTAACACGTGAAGCATATATAGCACAATATGTCATCATTTAAAAAAAAAAAAAAAAGCAAGGCCAACAGTTTACTCAAACAAACCAATTCAAAAGATTAAAAATATCCAACCACCCGGGAACTCCTGGTCACGGGTTCTATTCAAATTCTTGTTAAACTCATTGAATTTCTGGAAAAGTTATCATCATAATGATATACTTCAGTTAAAGAGATTCAGCGGACAATCCCAATTTACAGGACACGGCATCTTACTTCCTTAGACTAATGAGGTGAAACATTCTTAAGCACAGATCTACCTAAAATTGTCAAGTAAACAAATCATATTAATAGACAAAGATCCAGTATCTTTAATACAATTACATTGTTTGCCTTATTTTCTTTAGCAAGAGACTACTTAACAGATTCAGAATGCAGATTTAACACAAACCATAGATTTAACTGTTCTAACCTCTAGTTGGTTAATACTACAAGCTTATTTATCAATCTTAATGCTACCATGAAAGAAGCCACTAGCAAGCTAATCAACAAACCCACCTTCAATCTCCTTCAAATAAAAAAATAAAATAAAATAAAGTAAGTGCCTAAGTTCAACATACCAAATTTCTAAGCGAATTCATTTAATTATATAATAGTACTAATTTAGCCTCTCAGAAACAGGAGCACCTAGTAGAATATAAAACAGTTTTTATAGCATAAAAAAGAAACAATTGTAAAATGGAATAATTAGATCCAAAAACAGATAATTAGAAGACATTCATTAAGGCATTCAACGTTGTGATAAAACGATATAGAAAGAATTACAAGTTCCTTTTTATAGTACATAGAATGAAAACAGCAAAAATGTAGATTCTGATTACTAATTTTCAGGAAAATAAAGCAGAAAGAAAAATTACTTGAAGATTTGGAGCAATGGAGATGCGGCAACTGAGCAAATGTATGGTTACAGCGGAAAAAATATAAGAGAAGGCAAGTGAAGGGGATTAGGGTTTTTAGTATCACTTGGATATAATGGGCCGACCCCCTTTTGGGCCGCTCGGGTATGTCCAAAAAAGGGGCAATTTGCAGGATTGTCCTTCGCTTGGGATGGTCTTTAATTTTTGTCCCTCAAATTGGTGGTCTTTAATTTTTGTCCTTCGCTAAAAATCTCTTGGTTTCGAATTCGAATCCCCATTCAGTAAGGCAAAATTCTACCTTAAAATTTTGCTTTAAGACAGAGTTTTGAAAGCAAAATTCTGCCTTGCGAATCAAAACCTCTGCCTTGCGAAATTCCTTCTTTTTTTTTTTTTTTACTACGTTGGGGTTCGAACCCAGAACCTCGGGGTATTAGGCGAAGGGAAAAAATTAAAGACCACCAATTTGAGGGACGAAAATTAAAGATCACCCCAAAGAAGGACAATCCGCCCAAAAAATGCCAAAAAAACCTGCATAAATGGATTTTGATGATTTTAAAATAGGGGAAAGATCATGGATGCCCGTTCAAATAAAAAAATTTACCCGTCCAATGTTTTGATTAAGTATTGAAAATTAGTTACCAAAAGATATGGTGCAACAGATGAGGCTGCTCCTCCCTTAAATAGAGGTATCTCGGGTTTGAGCCCTGGATATGGTAAAAAATCCTTGGTAAGGATTGCTTCCTCCCGAATGGGGTCCTACGCGATGCGAATCCAAATATAATCGGACTTTAAGACAGGTACCAAACACCGGGTGGGAAACCAAAAAAAAAAAAAAAAAACCAAGGAGAAGTTATAATTTCTACAAGATTGGTTCTGCGATTTAAAGCTTAAGGATTCAGATCGTTATAAAGGAAAATGATTTCCACCCTAAAAGTAAGTTTCCCTCTTTTTAATAAAACAAGCAATTTTCTTGAACATATCTTTTGACAATTTAACACAAGAGAATGACGTGGTATCGAATAAACATTTTGTGAAAAAATATTTTCTTCATATCAAACACATCCAAAATATTTCTATCGATTTTATTAATTTCACTATACTTGTGTCTTTTCCACGCACGTATACCAAAATTTATTACAAGGATTCCAGATCAAGAAAAGAAAAGAATGTTAAACACTAACATATAAAAATAAATTTCTAGTTTTTTCATATTAACCCCTAAATTAAAGTTGAGTAAAAGTTAGTGCATGAACAACTTATAATTTAAGTTTTTATGGGTTTCGTTCATGACCTGAACTTAGTCCTGGAAAGAACCCCATCCATATAACTCCTCATCGGAAATGGGCTAATCTTATTGACCTCTAGTCACCTTTGAGGAGGGGTCCCAACCAAAATGCCCCAAAAAAAGCATTTCAATCAAAAATACCCAAATAAAAAATGTTACGAAAATATCTTTAGCGCAGATAATTTGCGCTAAAGTAACGAACGGCCCGCACCGGCTATAGCGCAAGAATTCCGCGCTATAGTGTTTTTTTTTTTTTTTCCCCGCTCTTTTGGTTAACCCTTCTTTCGTTACACTTTTTAACGTACTTTGACCATAGATTAATCATGTTTGTGACCTCGAAACTTCAATATTTTATATAACCCTACTTATTTTTGTGCGATTAATTAGGTAGGACCAACACATCAAGGATACACAAAAGTTCGGATGACCGTTTTAGAGGTTGAAAAGTGCTCGAATGCCATTTTCGTTCAAGGCTCGGTGACATTAGCTTGAAGTTCTTTACGAATACTTAAACTTGTGCATTAATAATTAATCAAAAGTTAGTCAAAGATAAAGCACAAACTGCTCATACCAAAAAAAAAAAAAAAAAAATTAAATTGCATCATTCATAACCTTGATTAGATGAAAATACTTAACACTAATTCATTAATAAGAGCATAATGATATATTAAACTTAAAACTAAACCACAACATTCTTTAGTAGATGAAAAAATACTTAACTTACCGATTAATGCCCTTGAGTTGATCTTCCGCCGCCACCCGCTGCGAGATGTGCCACCACCACGTAGGTACTTCCACCACTAAAGTTTCCTCCCCTTGAGAGGACTTCCACCGCGAGATGTAGTTTGACCACCATGCCGTAAGGGACACTTGCGCTTATCATGACTCACTATAATTGCAAAATGAGCATTTTCGAGTGTATCTCACGTGGAACATCCATTTCATTATGAATACGCGAGTATGCATTCTTTCGAATTTACGGATAAATGCTTTATTCTGCAAACCATTGAAAATGGATCCGGCTTGCCAATAACTTTCACTACCCGAGTGGGTAGAACCTTCCAAAAGACATTTTTACATAATTTTCAACCGTATATTCTCGGCCTATGTACGAGGAGGCGTTCTTTCCCATTGTGATAAACACTTAAGGCATGAGAACATAGCGTAAGCGGATATGATTGCCTTTACCGTCGTACGTGCATGTTCTTGAAATCTACTTAAATTGTGTGAACGTTACCTCCTTTACCTTGGTGCACACTTGTTCAGAGTTCAAATATGCGCTTTGCGGGGTTGTACTCCATCCGGTCATGTTTCCGAGCCTTATATTTGTGGTACTCGAGCTTTTAACGGTTTTGATCCATCCTTGACCTTCCGCCGTACGTGCTTTGGCCTCTTTTGATCTCTTGACGAACCGCTCCTAACCTGCTTAAATGTCATTCTCGCCATTACGGTGACGAGGTAGTCCCCGTGCGGATTTCAACAAGCCATTGAATGACTCGTACATTTGTTGTCGGCATACCCCATCGCCTACCTTCATCCCGGTGTAATGTCCATTTGTCTTTATCAATTGCATTTAACTAGCCAAGGCTTCTCATTCGCTTTGCCTAATAATGTCCATCGCAGTTAAACTTCTTCTCCGATGCGTCGCAGCCGCCCACATCCAATTGCAAAGTGCCGGGATTCGATATGCCTTTTGGAAGTTTGCCTTCAAATGCCTTAAACAATAACGATGGTAGGCAAAGGGTAAGCCGTCTACCCCCCGCAAATTGAACATATTGTGCAATATGCCGCATTTCGTCTGATATCACACATATTCCCATACGATCCTTAATAACGTGTTGCCTTAAGTAGTCCAAAAACATACCCCACGTACTAATGCTCTCATTAGCCGCAATTGCAAAAGCTAGGGGAATATAGATCCATTTGCATCCATTCCAACCGCTATTAGCAAATTTTATGTCATACTTCATACTACGTGTTCCATCTATTGATATTACGGGTCGACAATGAGCAAACCCATCAATGCATGGTTTGAAGGCCCAAAAAATACAAAATCAAAAATATTACCGGCACACCGCAAGCTTCGATTTGAGCTTCATTCAACAACATGATCATGATTGAAGTGTTGTAGAGCGCGATCTTGGCAACATCTTGAAAGAGCCTCGATTGCCGAAGACTATTTCATGGCGCGCACGCCTACGCCAAAGATACGCCTTCCTCCTAATGCCGATTTTGTTATATACTTTCGTAGATGGCTCTACTGATCTTTAATAGAATTACCGAAAAAAATTTTGAAAATATCGGCATATAACGACGAACATTATATTAACCTGAAAAATAAAATAAACTTAGGCGAAGGGGATACCTTGGGTTTTCTCTAATGTCGCTAACTAATACACGCAGCAATCAAATTAGTATCTAGATTGCAATGATCATCCGGGAGGTCACCCGTATCACAAGTGTGCTTTGTGTAGAATTTTGAAATAGTCCACATCTTTTCGACGGTTCCTTACCACGAAGCATCCATTCGCAACCTTGATACTTTCGCTTGCGGACCAATCGCTAAAGTTTTCGTGTGGAATTGTCAACTTTAAACTCCTCATCCTGGATGCAATAAATCTTAACGACCGCTTTTCAGAACATTTTTTTCGAGTCGAAAATCATCCACTTTTCAATATGAGCCTTTTGTTTTACCGAGATCCACCGGCTCTTTCCACAAACTTCGTTTTCGAATATGATCATCATCCCTAGTAAGACAAAGGCGTCACGGGGCGATCTTGAAGATGATCCAAGATAGGGATCTCATCTAATGCCACTAAATCGGGAATTGGACTCTTGTCGTTGAGAAATTGGCTTGCGTCGAACCGAGTATTCGTCGTTCAAATGGTCGGGACCAGCTTCCTCCGTGTGCGACCGTTCATCATGTCTTGCAACGGTTACTTGATGTCGAGGATTATTCCAACCTCAATCTCATCGTCACTTTCCTCCGCATTAGGTATTTCCTCACTATCGGCCCAGGTGATATCCTTATATAATTTGGATAATTTGGATCATCCCATAGCACGCCTTTGCCTACAATTTACGCAACCACCATATTTTCCTACACAAGAAATTAGGGTGTTTTATTTCACCGTCGAATAACAATGATGTTAAAAAAAATAGATGTGCGATAGTAATCGGTGCCATAGAAACTTGAGGAAGGACCGTCGCTTTGAGTTGTTGGATAAGTGAGGATGTTCCAACTTTGATTCCATCACGTCGCAATTGAGGAAATAAAGTCGATATGATCCATATCGGTGTATAACCTAAATAATACAATCGACATGGTGGTAGCTTCGAGTGCCATTACACATCATCGTCATCATCGTCATCTATAATAATAATAATAATAATAATAATAATAATAATAATAATAATAATAATAAATAATAATAATAATAATAATTTAAAAAATGAATTTTTGAACATCGGGTTTGACTTAAACTATCCGGGCGTTTGGTAGTCAAAATTTTTCCCATAGGTACTCGTATCGGGGAAGGCGTTTTGAAATAGGTTTGGGGTGACTTGGCCTCGAATTACAGACGGGCTTCCCGACGAGGTATTTCGGGCTTCCGAGCTCCCAGCGGGCGAATCCAAGTCGATTAAATTCGGGGACCTTCTCTATATACATCAAGGACGCTTTTAAAGTTCGCATTCTCATAATCATAGTGCGCCTTCAAAAAAATCAGTCAACGATTCATCGTCTTAAATGTACCACTCGTCCATAACTAGTTACACCTGCGACGTAAACGACGTTGACATTTTAATTATATTTAGATCAAAATCACTTCTACTAACTTATAGTCTATTATACAAGGCTCGGGAGTGTTTTGAGAATTAAGTTAAGTGGAACTTAACATGGTATTTTGGGAAGAAATCATAGCGCAAATTATTTTCCTCGAATATAATTTTGTCCGTCCCGGTATCAAAGAAACTTTAATTCTTGAACATCTGCCATATTTTTTGAATAATTTAGGAGGAATACAAAACGCAAAAAACTAGATGAAACTTGAATTTTTTGCTTTTTTTGCGTTATACGAACTCGTATTTATAAGATTTGAAGTTTGAATATAGAACCAACGTATTTACGCAATATATGTTGTCTTCGCGTATTACGTCAAATCAAAATAAGTGTGAAAGATGTATAACGATGAAATAAATGCGTTATACTACATTCCATTAGAAGATAGTCGCAAAGAAGAATCGCGTTAATTTATCGTAATGCAGTATAACGCAAAGAATTTAATGTGTTATACCGTCATAACGCATTATTTTACCGCTTATACAATCGCACCATTGTCACCTCAATCACAAACGTAAAAACGCTACGATTCGAATCAAACTTTATATAATGTAATCGGACGAATAGTTGTTACCAACCACACAAACATTCCACACAAAATCGAGCTACTATGTCATTTTTTGATCAATTTAGAGATATTAGTCGTGTTATATCGTTCACTCCAGCAAACATATTTGGAAGCAACGGGTAGGATCCGGGAACTAGACGACGATGATTTTCATTACTCAAATAACTTAACGATAGATTCAATCGAGAATACAATAATAAAATGACAGAGGAGCGGGATTGGCGTGTTGTAGAGTAGGTCGCAAGATGGAGCACAAGTTAGTGTAGTAGGCTTAAACGCCCAAAAAAAACGTGCTATGTCAATGCCTCGCGAACTCCACGCAGTTTAATTTGCCTTAATCGTTTTCGCGTACAGAATAATCGGACGCAAATACGTTACCATAGGGTAGAATAAGGTATACGTGGTAGCACAAGATTTAGATCCAAGTGGGATTCGGACCGTGAAATGTCCGATGAACATTAATATTTTTCTTACAATAAGGTAAGTTAGGCAGTGTCATAAAGACCCCCCCCCCTCCCCAGTACTGGGGTTTGTAACTATATAAGTAGCCCTTTCTTTGTTATTAGACTACACCATATTCAATGTCGAGTAGTAGAAACTCAGCTTCGTCTTTACTCCTTCCAAAAGAACCAAATAGCAATGATGATAAGAGTTCAAATCATAGCGCTTTTTCGGCGATACAAAGGATTTCAAACAAGGGATGAGCTAAATCCCCACCTTTATGTAGCGTAAATGATGATTTCTCGCAAAGGTGAAATATTCGTATCCGCTAAAAATATTATCATGGGTTTACGCCGAGAATGGTCACATCGGCTGCCGAATCGTAACGTCTTGTTCGTGACTTGAAAAATCTCAACGCTCCAATACCAACAAGTGTACTCCTTAACCATGCCTCAAGTAGGTCCGTAAATCATGAACACGTAAAGGATTAGAAAAGAAAGTCAATGTATCGCTTTCGGTAAGACGATGTAGATTTACATGCTAAAGTTGGCCAAAAACAAGCATCATCAACCTAAGTAGAGAACTAACTCTACCGAAAAGAGCGTGTCTTAAGAAACCGCCAATATTTTCTCTCGAGGACGATATCGAGGACTCGTACTCCGACGATGATTAAGAATGTTGTGATTTAGTTTTAAGTTTAATATATCATCATGCTCTTAGGCATTAATTAGTATGTTAAGTATTTTCATCTACTCAAGAATGTCATGGATTTTAGTTTTAAGTTTAATATATCATTATGCTCTTATTAATGAATTAGTATGTTACGTATTTTCATCTACTCAAGATTATGAATGATGCAATTTAATTAAGTTTTTTTTTAGTATGAACGCTGCCATTTTGACTAACTTTTGATTAATTATTAATGAACAAGTTTAAGTATTCGTAAAGAACTTCAAGCTAATGTCACCGAGCTCTCGAACGAAAATGGCTGTCGAGCACTTTTCAACCTCTAAAACGGCCATATCCGAACTTTGCGTATCCTTGATGTATTGATCCTACCTAATTAATCGCACAAAAATAAGTAGGGTTCTATATAAAATATTGAAGTTTCGGGTCCCGAAGCATGATTAATCTATGGTCAAAGTACGTTAAAAAGTGTAACGAAAGAAGGGTTAACTAAAAGAGTTTAAAAAAAAAAAAAACAACAACAACAACACGATAGCGTTAGATGATCGTTCATCGCGCTATAGCAATCTAAACCGTCTCCGTTAACTACTTTAGCGCAGTAATTGGTATTTTCGTAACATTGTTTTTTGTTGGGGTATTTTGGTTGAAACTGTTTTTTTTGGGGGCATTTTGGTTCCGGGCTCCACTGAGGAGCAATGTAATATAGCTTCTCTGAGCCAAAAAATAACAGCTAGAAGAGCTACTATCCTAATTCTCCATCATATCCTTTTGTTCCACTTGCTAATGTTTTGCCGATAATTTAACAAGCATCCTGCAAATGAAATGTCCAAAATTCAGGAGGTAAATGAGCTGTGAGCCTTCGCGAGCCAACAATATTTCTTTATGTTCACCAACCAGGCTACCACCATTAACAGTCCAGTCACACTATCAGTTCTTGTTCGATCCAAAAGTAACAATGATCCCTCCTGCTGAGGTGGTCTGAGGTAAGTAATGTTATGATTCAACTTTCCAACTGAAAGTAGTCAGAGATCAGGAGCTGCGCAGCAAAAAGAATTTTCTTGGGCCTGGTTCCATTATCACAAAGTATACACTCTTGTTTTTCCGCAAGGACCATAAGATTATGACTCGGTGATTCATCTATTGATCATATTACAGGATAGCTTTTTGGTGACACTGATTTGCCACCACTGACCCTGTAAAACAGGTATATGAGCACCTTTGGAATCTAGTGGAGTTCTATAAAAAAAGGGTGAGGTGGTGGGTTTGGGGGGGGGGGTGTCATGACAAATGGACATATAACTAAACGTAAAAGTTCATGCAAGTAAAGGAAACGACTAGATTCTGCCTCTCCATCAAATCTTCAACATTGGAGAGGTTTTAAACTTAGAGATATTCTTTATACTTAAGTTATTAAATAGGTACTACATCAAATGAAAATATTTATAATCAAGTGGGATAGCCTTGTTTAGACAAAACTTATACAAAGTGGATTATGTTGGTTGTCTTCTGTGTTTCCTGATCAAGATGAAATTCCAAGACTCTAGCTTTCTTTACAAAAAAAACTCAGCTATTATGATCTTTTTGTCTCTCGTGACTACCATAATTCTTTCACGTTTAGTTTAGTAAAACAAGGGTTGTTTTAAATCCCATTTATATAGTAGGAACTAACAAAAGAGAAAGCTCTCCTAGTGTATCACCTTAGAAATTGGCCTAGGTCCTAATGCTATACACTCACAGGAAAATGGAATTCAAATATAATGGCATCATTTCTCTCTTTCATAAGTTCATATATTTGCTTTCATTAAAAGTTGAATGCCAAAACAAACTACCCTGCGCCACACCAGGATCATTATCCCAATTTTTTCCCTCTTTTGCTGTGTTTCACTCCTAATTTCTTTGAATATCTCTGTCATTTGCTGCTAAGAGGTATTACAAAAACTTCTACGCACAATGCAACAGGGAGGAATAGTCTTATTCCTTATAAAAAAAAAAAAAAAAAAAAAAAAAAAAAAGAAGAAGAAGAAGAAGATGTGTACCTATATGCAATCTCACTACATACAGTGTTCATGAGAAAGTTCGGAATTTCTTATGAGATTCAACTTAATCTAACAAAAGGCCGCATCTTGAGAATGGAGAGTGTGTTTGATTTTACAAAGTTGTGCACTAGAAACACACAGGTCAGTGGAGAACTTAAGTGTGGTTTGCCTGTCTAACCTCCTAGAACCTCAGAGGTAGATCCTTCCACTTTACCAGGCCGTATAATGCAGACATTGGACCGATCATTTCTTTCCTAAGCGCTAATACAACAAATGATAGCACACGTGCAGCTACTTTTCCAAACATTAGCCATCTAAATAAGAAATATGTAAGTTTTTGATAAGTAATACTAATAATAAGAATCACCAAGTACTAAGTGCTGGTTCTTGAGTTCCCTTATAAGTAAAAAGAGGGGGAATCCTCTGTATACAAAAAAAAAAATAAAAAAAATCACTATTTAAATAAGCTAAGTTATTTGGAAAAGAAAGCAAAACTGGCGTCACCAACTAGCTAAATTTTAGATCGGATAATTCAAGAATGAAAAGGATTCTCTGAAAGTAGAGAATAGTATCGTAAGAGAAAACAAAAGTCACTCACCTAACATAATTGTTGGCAAAAGGAATGACAGTCAGCAAGAGCATTCTGACCCCTCGCTGGATGTCATAAGAATTTAACTTCGTGGTGTTGTAAGACAGTAGCTGGTGGCCTTGCTCATCATCATTATGGGCAAGGCATTGCCCAGAGTCCAGCTATTTACATAGTTTGTGATCACATCAAATGCTCAGAGGAAAGGGATTTTCACCAGCTTTTTGTTGTACAGCCATCATGTTGAGATAACAGGCATTAAACTCAGCTTCCTGTTGTACAGCCATCGTGTTGAGATAACAGGTAATAAACTTCTCCGTGATATAATGGCTCTGATTTTTTATATATGTTGAGGTCTAAACAACCAGATTTGTAACTACTTTTTTCCACCTTTCCGAACCCAAAAAAAGAGGGATCTTAAAATCCAAGCAGTTACATTCTTTACCAAAATTCTCCACATGAACATGATCCATTAGTAAATGATGAAAACGATTAACATCTCTTACAATTATTTCCCTCCCTGTTACGTTTGAAGCAAACTTCATAAAAGAATGACAGTCCCCACAGATCCTGAGGTTCTTCATAATTCTTATAGGAGCACTTGAAGGCAAAACACATCAACCCATAAGTAAAAGCAAGCTTCTCACTATGATGCCTCAGAAGTTCATGCTTTTCTGCTCACTTCCCATCGTGCAAGTCGTGTTCAGTTTCACCTTTGTAACCTAACTTCTCCATACCTACCAACAATTCATCCAATCTTGGATAAACCTCCATAATGCTTGGATGATCTCTCTCCCGACCATGAAATGTGTGAACCTGTCTTTAATCTGTATCCAACTCTTGCCTCTTTCTTTCTTCGCTTCACTGTCTTTAAGAAGCTTTCTTGTTGATGCAACATCACCCCACCTTTCTTGAACATATATGTTTGAAAGCAAGACGTGGTTCCCAGCATTATTAGGCTCGGAGCTCAAACAGATGTTTAGCAGCAATTTCAGCCACCTCAACATTTCCATGGACCCTACAAGAGGCCAATACAGAACCCCACATGGAAGGAGTCATGACAAATGGCATATTTGCTATTAAATCCTTAGCTTCTTCAACCAGGCCTTTTCTACCAAGAATGTCAACCATACATGAATAATGATATACATTGAGATAAGTTGTGTTCTTTCTTCATCTTGTCGAAATACATCCGCCCCTTGTCAACAAGACCCATATGACCACAAGCAGATAGCACAGAGACATAAGTCAACTCACTCGGATCAAATCCGCGAACTGCATTTTCTCAAACAACGTCATAGCCTCTAAAAGACCAGGCATTTCTAGCCAAGCCAGAAATCATCGAATTCCATATCACATCATTCTTCACCTCAGCATTTGAAAAAAACAATATAGGCATCGTCAATACTTCCACACATCTTGCATATAAGTCCACAAGAGATGAAGCCACGTAAACATTGGCACCAAAACCAGTTTTCCACACTATACCATGCACTTCATTCCCTTCTAACAAATCCGCCATTGCAGCACAAGCCGATATAATAGAAGAAAGAGTAAACTGGTTATGCTCCGATCCTCAGTTCTGTAATCCTTGTCAGAAAACATTATAGCCTCCTCATATAGCTCATTTTGGACATACCCCTAGTTGACCATTGAACTCAAGTAACATCATTCCTCTCGGGCATTGAATTAAAAACCAAAAAGCATCCTTCATCAACCCACATTTAGCATAAACATCAAGCAAAGCAGTCGATACATAAACGTTCAATTCCCAAAATACCTTAAAAAGGGAAAAGCATGCAATTGTTTTC
>NC_081347.1:9219076-9279739 GCF_029784015.1 Lycium ferocissimum
CTAATTTATCTGGTTTGCATATTTAACAAACTGACACAATTAATTTAATTTCAATTTAAACAAAAATTGAACCAAATCGAAGCATGACCAATCCTACTTCAAACACAAAATGACTTGCTCCTCATGTGATAAAGACAACGGCAGTCAGAATTTATTTTAATACAAATGCATCGCTGTTGCAAACAGTTGTTATTTTAGTATTTACATTGAGTTACCTTCTTTTATTTTCAATTTTAGAGATAAACTTTTGAGTTTTCATTAACATTAATGAAATTAAATATTAAGAGCAATGTTATCTCCTTTTTCATTTTTTTAATCTACAAGGGTAAATGGAAATTGCAAACATAATATCAGTGGTCAGTGGCTAGATCCTGGATAGGAAGGAACAAATTGGATTCTTAAAAGAAATTAAAGGAGAAAAATGATTTTCACATCTTTCCATTTGGTTATTTCACACACCCTCGCTCCCCCCCCGCCCCCCGCGCCCCCAAACCCCCAACCCCACACAATTCGATTGAATTTCCAAGCTGTTTCTTCTACAACCCATCTATGTCACATGTTTTTGGATAGTTAAAGAAATTTAACCGTTACCATTCTATAATGAGGATTTTCTAATTACTGTAATAAATGTATAGATGCATTCTGAAGGATAAAAATGAATTATATAATCAGGAATAGTCATCCTAATTGACTTTGTTATAGAAAAAATGTTTGTACTAATCCAGAAAATGCGTACGTGTAGCTTTACATATATTATCATCACAAAATCATTATTAACAATCACATATTCTCGCCTCAAATTATCATTTAGCTGTAGTAAAATAAATATAAATTTAGTGTAAAGATGAAATGCATATAAATTCTTATACATCAATATTCTTGAGTGAAATTGCCGTAACCCGCGCGGACACAAGAAAACGTCAGATGATTTATGAAAGAATATTTAATCGAGATAGAAGAATTTTTTTTTTTATGTATATCCATACAAAACATATTTTTATAAGTAAATTAAACCATAATTTCCTTTATTAGAGTTATAGCTCAGAAATGTGAGTTCTGAAGGACAAAAAAACAGTCCGATTATATATATGAATATTTCTTAAAATAGATAAATAAAAATAAATTAAATATGAATTCCATCTAAAATTCCTAAGCAAAGATGTGGTTGAAGAGTAGGTATGCATCAAACTTTTCTCTATGTTTATGTAATATTATCTTCTCTCCAATTAAGATCCCTAAACCTATTTGTTTTAACAACATAAAATAATCATTATTCGTTTATCGTAATTGCAAAAAGTTCAGTTTTCGTCATAATAAAATAATTAAAAAAACAAACTCAAGAATAAAGGAGGAAAGTCACAACACCATTTGTATACTTAATCAGACATTTGTATTCAATTGATAATTTCATCTGGACTTCTTCACTTTATTCACACTACTCAATTGGTTATCACCACTTGTAAATCAAAGAAAATGGAGGAAATTTTTCACTTTCGAATATGTCAAGATTTGAAAAGAGAAAAATATCAAAAAGTGTGTGCGTGTATACCAGAAGTGCTTTTATATAAATTTAATTAATATCTTTATCCTTTGCCTATAGGCCTCCGCTCAAATCTATATTGATGCTAGCAATTGTTCACCAAACATGACCGCTCGGATTTCATCAGCAAGATTAGTCTAGCTGAAGTGTGGATATGCTTCTTTTAAGTTGCTACAGATTTCTAAACATGAAGGCAAGCACTCAGTAGTGAATTGGGTATTCGACTGGATGAAAGAAGTCACTGCATCGACTAATTCCCGATGGCAAGTGATGATTATGGTAATTTAGAGGTGGGATTTCTTATTCCATGGGAATTCTGACAGCAAATACAGTTGAAATTAACAAGTTGATTGCATTCTTGATTTTTGTTTCCATGCTTCAGTACTTTCAAGATGTTTAACCAAAGAAGATTCTGTTAAGACATAAGTAGATGGTGTTAGTGTCAAGTTTTTATGATGACAATTTTACTTGTGCAGGTATAGAAATTAAATCACATAAGGAATATATGTGAGCGCTAACAATTTAACAACTTGGGCCCACGGAAGGTAGCCCCCGACGAGGGGCTCACTCGACATATAGCTACTAGCCCAAACGTGGTTAGAAGCAACCGGTACGTAACTCTCGACGCATATCTTTCAAAGAAGGAAAATCACATACGCAATTTAAAGAATTATTTCAGCGGTATCAAATCATTTCAAGAAGGAAAAAATATCAAGCATATCTCATGAGGTGTAAGAAATCAACAACGCTTTGCTCAGCCTTGTGAAAACGACAACGGCTCATTTCGAAAGGAAAAATATCAAAGGCATATCTCATGAGGTGTAAGAAATGCAACTGCACCTCGACGCGCGAGGAAAACGACGCGGCTCGGTCTTATTCTTCAAATGAGATCTCGATTCCATTTCAGGGATCCAATCACTTTGGGTTGATGCTACCATAGCATGAAGTGTTATATAAAGAGGCGCACACAAAAACGAAGAATTATGCAATTGTCATTACCTCCATTGCTGCACTTTACTTTCAAACAAACATTGTCGATGCATTGTGATTCGTAGTGTAATAAGAGAGAAAGGAGAGTTATAGTTTGTGAGGCTTTGTATCAAAAAGAATAAGAGTGTTTTGAGTGTAGACGTAAGGAAGCTATTCAAAACCTGTTATGTACCAAGCCTTATAAAAGAGGCGGTCGCGCCCCATTAAGGGAGACTGGACTAGGATTCACATTGAATCGAACCAGTATAAATTATATGTGTCATTTATTTTACGCCTTGCCTATAAATATTCAACGAGTAGGTGATCGACTATCGTCTTGACCTAGTCGACTAACGAACGAAAATTTTAACAATTCACCCCCCCCCCACTTTCAGATGGTGCATGACAACTAGAGTTGTTTTTAAAATTCTATGGTAGAGACAACAGCGAAGCATGAATTACTTACGCTTAAGAAGTGAAGAGGCCGAAAGGTTATTAAAATGAGATATAGGAGAAATTTCGATAGTGCAGTTGACAGAGTTAGGACTACACTAGGTATATTTGTAATAAATGTATTAACAAAATATGTGAATACCTGGACAAATCATCCATAAAAATGTTTCAATAATAACACCAATAGAGTAATACATCATGGTTATGTTTGAATATTTGCTGGTTTAAATTACATCATGATTTAGTATCATTTTGGTATATTTCTTGGCTTTTTTGGTTGTTTATGCCGCAGAAGTGAAGTTTTAAACTAAATTGAGTTATTTAGACAAGTCTAGGGGGCAAAAGTTAGCACTTTATATATATATATATATATATATATATGTTTTGACTATTTCTATCTCAACTTACAATGCCCCGTTCCATGTGTTTCTCAGAGGACATTCAGTACGTTACAAATGTGAATAGCCACTACATAAATCATTAATTTTCTGATTAAACACTTGAAATGGTCTTAGTCCTGCCGATTAATACTAATCTTTTCAAATTATATGCCTCAAATTTTCCATCAAAACAATCTTAAGATTATTTTAGCATCCAATAAAGTGTATATAGAGGCTTGTCTGGCGCGTGTTTTAGTTTATGAGTTTAGAACAACCTATGAAAATAATGGCATTAAATTTGAACGAGGTTAGAATTTGGGGTGGAAATTTACCAATATTTGGAGACACAGCGGTAGAAAATAACAGAAACTTAAGAAAAGACCATGAAAATAAAAACTAATAAAAAAAATAAAACCATGAAAATGAAAAATGAGTTATCTTCAAGTTTTGTTGGGGACAAAGAAAATCAAAAAACTGAAAACGAGCAAGATTCTCGCCTATAATAATGCTGCCGATAAGAACATGTCGCTCTGAGAAAAAAAGATATTTAGCGATAATTTTTTTTGTTGCGCGGTCGATTATTGTTCTCGAAAAGTATTTTTAGCGTGAAAAATATTTTGTTGCGTAAACAAACTTTTCGACTGACTTTGCAACCAAACTTTTTTCGCATAATGTCAAATCTTATGGAGCTGAAAATTAAATTGTTTGGCAACAAATGAAAGGATCACCCTTGTAATAATAAAATTAAATTGTTGCCAAATATTAAATTTTTTGTTGCCATTTTTGTACTTTCTTGTAGTGTATTAAATATTAATTAGTGTGTGGTCCTAACCATGGTTTAAGAGACTGATTTAGTTGAACAATTATTAGCCCTTAGATCTGTAGCTGTCCAGATGTCAGCGATCAAAGTTCCACTGGACAGTCCCTATATTGCAGGGAGCCTCGTCCGTAAATGAAGGGATTGAAATGAGAGCCCTTTAATTAGGGAGTCGAAAATTCAACCAAAGTTGAACCATGCACAATTATGAGCAAATTCACCATTTTTTTGGCTCCATTTGTGTAGTCACTGATGAATTTGTATGTACTGACTATTGAATAGTCATGCTGCAAATGCAATAAGCTTTAGCTAAAAGTTAAACCGGTTGGTTCTGTGAAGAGGTGCAATATTAATACCACAACATTAGTAGCTACTAATAAATGTTTATTATGGGAAGCGGAAGAGATAATTGAAATGAGTTTTTGGCAGGAAATTTCAAGTCGTGCAACATCACTGTATATTAAACTGAATATTAACATTAATTTTAGGAAAGAGGACAGATAATGTGGTCTTTTATCCATTTTTAACATAAGTTGAAGGAAGATAATGAGAAGGAGAAATTGCCAAAAAAAAAAAAAAAAAGATAAATGGAGTTACCGATGCATGGAAGTGTAAATGTCATGGCCTCACTTTATGCGTAATACAGGCAATATATATAAATACACATTATGACTTATGACAAAAGAAAGTTATAAAAAATTCACCTGTTGTCAACAGTGAATTCTTTTATGTTATACTCCATTTTGCAGTGTTGTGCTTTTAGTAAAACTCACTACCCATTAATTTTATCATTGAATTGTTGATATCCCAAGTCTTGCATAGTTTATTCACTTAATTTAGTACTGACTTTTTTAGTAGATTATATTTTTTCGGATGATCACATCAGATCACTACAATTATCAAACCCAATTATCAAGGTAAAAAATTAAAAATAACGCTAATTCATTCATGAGTCTTATATCGATTTTAAAGCAAATCACGTAAACTCAAAATTTCCCAGATAATGATCTCCTTCATAGTCTCAAAGAATGAAATCCACGCCAGTTATCAATTTCTACTATTTCTTTCTCAAAATATAGAAGATTTAACAAAAGATATTGGATTGAGATAAGAGAAAAAAGATGCAAAAGTGGGGTGGAAATGAACATTGCATAATTAAACAGGAGGACAAATCACAAAATATTTGTAATAGAAAAGGAATCATTATTTATTCATTAAGAATACAAAACTGATATGTTGATGTAGAGTTGATGGTGCTTCTGCTTTTAACTGTATCCATGACAGAATCCTCACAATTTTGCATCCCCAAGCACTTGTCAAAAAGAAAGGAAATCGAATCACTTCTCACTTCTAAACCCAAATACAATGCCTCTATTTATAAGACTACAATAAATGAAATAGCAAATGATACCATGAACATGGGCTATTAATTATTTAGGGGGTATGATAATAAAAAGTGTGGGATTAATGGAAATAAAGTCATTAAGTTTTTACATTAAGAATATGAATTAATAGAGAAGTAGTAATTGACAAATTTATTCTTAGTACAATAAAAAATAGAGAAGTAGGAAAAATTGTCAAAAAAAGGAGAAAATAGATAAATATGAATGGATGTCATAAAGAATAATAAATCGGCCACTAGCATTACATCTTAACTTTTATTATATATATATATATTGCCAATAAGAGACAAAGAATAATTGTCAGAAAGACTAATCGGATTCATACCTAAAGAATTTACTTTGAAGGATAAAACGTTCTTGGTGAAACATGATCCCTTGTACCAGCAAAAACTTCATCATCCTAATATATTTACACATTATATTAATCTAAATATTGTATAAAGAAGATTCTAAATAGTTTGGATAACAGTATGTAAGAAAGTAAACGTTTAATTAATTAATGAGCATTGGTCGGATTAGATGAAAATTTTAGAAAGAAAAAAGTTTTACAGACGAGAGGATTACAGTTGTTTACGGGGAAAAAAAAGATAGGATTAGCTTTAATTTAAAAGTTAATATAGATTCTAGGCAGAATTAACCTAGAATTAACCTACCCATTTTTTTTTAACTGTTATTTTTTAATTTTTTTTTCACGTCCAACAATGAATATGTATTTTTTTACAAATAAAGTATACACTATTCAAAATTTGATTGGACAACTTCCTTTAATATGTCCCATTATTAACATTATTTTCAATTTTTTATATCACCCAAATATAAGGAAACGTGAAATGAATATCTATTTTTTTTTTTACTTACTAATAAAGGGGGATACCACTTTTTCTTGCAACTCTTTTTCCTTAAATTTTTTTGCACCACAAATAAAATTTAATAGATAAATAAATAAAAAAATAACCCACCTGCCCCCCATGGCCCGTCGTCCCCCGAACCCACCCCACCCCTCTGCTCAGGCTTCTTCTTCTTCTTCCTTTTTTTTTCTTCTCTCTTCTTCTTCTCCACCGTACGTTCTCCTCCTCTTCTTCTTCTTCCTTTTTTTTTTTTTTCTCTTCTTCTTCTTCTTCAAAAATTGATTGGACATGTTATTTCTTCCTTTGATATGTGGGTCGCACTTATATTTCGGATTTGACAGCTTTTCATTATTTTCAATGGTGTATATTTATTTTTTTAATTATTATGATGGACCCCCTACCGTCATGGAGAGTGTATATCACCCAAATATCCAAAAGGATTTAGATACCGGAGGATAAACGATTTAAAATAGTAGCAACTGTGGTCTCTAACAACTGTGGTTTAGATGGAAAAGATTAAAAATTGCTTGTGGTTTCTTATTACCTTTAGTTCTAATGTTTTAACCTGGTCAAATTTAATTTCTTTTTCTTTTTTCCCCAAATGTAAATTGTTAGATTTAGGAAAGGGTGTAGGAAAAATCTCTATATTAAAGAAGCAAATTGTGATTAAAAAAAAAAAGTTATAAAAGAGAAAAGCATTTAAATTTGAAAGCAAAATCAAAAGAGTTGGCGACACAGGAACATGATATGTATAGTCAAACTACTACAACAACTTCAGAGAAATCTTTATCTAATTACGGAATCACAATTTCTTCACGTTTAAAATGTAGATGTAAACAATTACAAGTTACAAGATAATCAACTAATTATCTCTATCTTTGCATCTTTAATAGAGTAACTACTTAATTAGATAAATCTTCTCTGAATCTAAAATGGGAAAGATTGGAGCACAATCATTATGTTTCATCTTATCTTTGCTATTCTTAGAAGTATTGTTATATTTTGTAATTAAATGTAGGTATCCTAAATAATTAATTGTAATTAAGATTTACAAACAGAATACCCGTGTAAAGTTAATGTTGTTGGCCTGTGCTGTGCACTGGGTATCGCTTACTAGTGCTCCCTCCGTCTCATATTACTTGGTCACTTTTCCTTTTACACGCCTCTTAAGAAATCATAAATAAAAAATGTATTTTACTATCTTACCCCTATTTCTCTCCAATAAATACATTCTAATCAATATTGACTATTTTCAAGAACATTTAATACTAATAGCCTGTTTGGCCAAGCTTATTTTTCCCCCAAAAGTACTTATTTTTTCAATAAGTGCGTATTGTAAAAAAAGTGAGGTGTTTGGCCAAGCTTTTGGGAAAATAAGTTTTTTAAAATAAAAATGGCTTTTTGTCCAAAAACACTTTTTTGAAAAGTACTTTTGAGAAAAATAAAAAAAAAGTACTTTTGAGAAAAATACACTTAGAAGCATTTTTTAAAAACTTGGCCAAACATTAATTGCTGCTCAAAAGTACTTTTTAAAATTAATTGGCCAAACACAAACTGCTTTTAGCTAAAAGTACTTTTTAAAATAAGTTGTTTTTAGAAGCTTGGCCAAACAGGCTATAAGGGTAAGATGAAAAAATTTAATTAATTTTACCTTGATTTTATAAATGAACAAATAATTTGAAACATATATTTTTAATAATGTGACCAAATAATATGGAACGGATGGAGTATCTTAATAAACGGTCAAAAAAGAAACTTACGCTGGCATGACTCAATATGTATCTTACGAGTTACTCCATTGCACTTACACTAGTTAAATGGAAACCCCCAGAGTTATTGCACTTCCATTAATTTTAGGATTCAAAGATTTACTTCTATTTTCGCCAAAACGGCATAATAATAATAATTTATGTTGGCATGACTCAATATGAAAATCATTTACACCCCTCAATTATGTTTTAAAAAAATCAAACTTCCCCCCTCAACTTTGAACAATAGACATTATCACCCCTTTATCCTAATTGACTTTCTTAAATGCCTATTTTACCCTTACATTATCAACTTTTGTCTTCTTTTTTTACTTCTTTAAAATCATGATACTTTTCATTTCTTTTTAATTTACGCAACAAATTTCTTATAAAAAATAAATATTATCTTATAAGCAAAGAAAAAAGTGAGAAATACTAATTGAGTATATAAGTTAATGATGTTCTATAATAAAATAAATTAGCAGAATAAAACAAAAAAATTAATTTTATTAAAAATAATCAAAACTTTAATATTTATTTATACAATTGAAAAATAACAGGTCATAATAACTTCATAAATATATTTCTATGCAGGTAATGCAAAATCAATTAAAAAATAGAGGCAAATGTTTAAAAATAATTTATTTATACTGTAAAAAAAAAATTGTTATAATTTAAGAAATATTCCAATACTGGCAACCAAAAGTTGTTTATTTTTATAAACAATAGAGACTAAGAGAGAAGTGAAACTTAAATATACACACATGCATGTGCATACATATATACATACTTACTGCATGTAATATTGAAATAATAATCATGAAAAATAGCATTAGAATTTGTTACAAATTCATAAAAGTATTATTCTACTTATAATGTTAATGAACTTAAATAAGAATCTATAAATATCTAGATTTAAAAAATAAATATTATATATAATATAAGAATGTATTGCATACATGGAGGATTATAAAAAACAAGAATGAAATAGTCATTACATAGGATAAAGGGGGAGTGTCTATTATTCAAAATTGAGGAAGAAATTTGATTTTTAAAGTAAAATTGGGCCATTATCTTTTTCTTTTATCCACGCAAACGCTGAGTCACCTTTCTTTGTATCATTCTTAGTTGAGGAGTCCAAACTCCAAAGTGTTTTTTTATTACCAGAAAAGGCCTTTCTGGTTACACTATAAAAACCAACTCGTTTTCTCAAAGTTTTTAAAACAAGCAAATACTCATAACTTATTTCTCTTTTTTTTTATTGGCGTTATTTGTGCTTTCTTTCTCAAGTCAAACATGACTATCCTCGTTGCCCAAACTGAGCATGGTAATTATTTTCTGTCTCTTTTTTATCTGTCCTCAATTTGTTTTTTTTGACCTTTTGAATTATTTATCTACTTGTTATCTTTGTGATTTAACCCTCTTTGAACGTCAATATTATTTTTTTGGTTTCTCATGCGGTGTTTAGGGGTTCTTGCCACATAAGCATTCTCTTCGGATTTTTTTTATTCTTAGTATTCTAAATCGAAACCTCTAATTAAAGGTGTAGAGATCATATGCATCCCGAATATCACCACAATATTTTATAACTTGCATTTGAAAAAATGTTGTATTTATTGATATGCCAAACCTACATATGTTTTCGGGACCTAATTAATGCAGTAATTTCCAGAATTTTTATGTTTCGTGATATAAGGCGCGATTGAGTAAACTTTTACAAAAAATAATTTTGTGACTTTTGTACAAAGAACTGATAGTTGGATGACTATTCATGAAATAAAGATTGTGAATTCACCATGTTCGGGTTCAATTCCTTTTTTCTTGTAATATTTTTATGAAACCGAAGAATTAAATTTTATTTTCTCACCTATTTACTTGATATTTGTGTTCTTGATCTTGGTCACATTAGGAGCAGAAGTGGAGAACAAGAAGGCAAGTTCTGATGCTGAGGAATTGCTTCTTGAGGGTGGATTTGTTGTGCCAAAAAATGTCTCAAATGATGGATTTGTTGTCCCCGACAACAATGCATTTGGCAACTCATTCAGGTTATAACATTTTCTCAATCAAGAAATTAAATTGATATGATGTATATATACAACTTATTTTGACGTTACTTAAATATCGATGCAGGGATTATAGTGCAGAGACTGAAAGGAAAAAAATCGTAAATGAACTCTATCGCCAGAGCCACATTAACCAAACATTTGATTTTGTAAGACTCCAAATAATAAATCAAAAAAATCTTGAATTATAACATATGTTTAATTCATGCATACATAAATAAAGTTAATTTTTATATATGGATTAAACTTAAATAGGTGAAAAAGATGAGGGAAAATATGGAAAGTTGAATAGAGTGGAGATGAGCATATGGGAATGTTGTGAACTTCTGAATGAAGTTGTGGATGATAGTGATCCTGATTTGGATGAACCTCAAATTGAGCATTTGTTGCAAACTGCTGAAGCTATTAGGAAGGATTATCCTAATGAAGATTGGTTGCACTTGGCTGGCCTTATTCATGGTTTGTGAAAAAAACAAGATTTTAATCTTTAAAATTAATATGCATTTAAACTTTAAAATTATGATGATATAGTTAATTCATGCCGAAAATGTTGTAGATCTTGGCAAAGTTCTTCTGCTTCCTTGCTTTGGAGGGCTTCCTCAGTGGGCTGTTGTTGGTAAGAATTTCATTGCACATACTCAAATAGTATATATTCCATTTTCCACATTTGTTTCGGTTATTTGCACCGCATGACCTAATTTTATCCCGGTTAGCCTAGTGAAGCTAAATTTCGTCTTTAGAAGTAGATGGATGAATACAAATTTTAGCCTGCTGAACAGACGAGGGCAATAGGGCATAATTTAAATAGTGGCGGCAAAAAAGGGCATTTGTGGAAATGTCCCTTTTATTTCTCATGTATGTATTTAATTTGTGGATTGAGCAAATTTAAGTTAGCATTTGGATGAAAAACACATGTCATAGTTAATAATTAATGATTGAGATCGATTGCCTAAATCAAGGTCCTAACCATAGTTAGAATAGCGTTCTTTATTTACTCTAAAAGATTTGACAATCCCAAAATTCTAGCTAAAACATTATCTCGATAAATTAATCCTAAAATTTTCTTTTCCTATAAATTAATCCTAAAATTTTCTTACTTTCCTATTTATTACGTGTCATATAAATGACTTATAAATTTTCTTTTCTTGAATTAAAATTAAAGCACGAAGTATACAAAAAAAAAAAAAAAAAAAATGGGGGGGGGGGGGGGGAGTTCAAATAGGCAAAAAAAAAAAAAAAAAAAAAAATAAAGAGCACGTAATAAATAGGAAAAGAAAAAAAAATTAGGATTAATTTATAAGTGAGATAATGTTTTAGTTAAATTTTGGGATTGTCATTTTTTTTTTTTAGAATAAACAAAGAAAATATTTGTTAAATATAGTTAGGACCTTGATTTGGTCAATTAGATCTCAACCATTAATATGTATTTAATTTGTGGAGAGAGTGGAAATAACCAATTTGTTATAACTTATGACAGGTGATACATTCCCTCTTGGCTGCGCTTTTGATGAATCAATTGTGCTTTATGAGGTGTTTTTCTTCTCTATTTTTTTTTTTGTTGAGTTTTGTTTTTTTTCTCCCCCCTCCTAAAGCTTCATTCTTACTACTGCCTATTCTGCAGCAATTGAAGGAAAATCCTGATTACCATAATCCATCTTACAACACAAAATATGGAGTTTATTCTGAAGGATGTGGGCTTGATAATGTGGTGATGTCTTGGGGACATGATGACTACATGTACTTGGTATGCATTTTTCTTTTCCAGAAAAAAAACTTTCAGACCTAGTTAAATAAATAGAGAATTATGTCTTATTTGCATAATAATGTGTAATTATGCAGGTGGCTAAGGAAAACAAAACTACTCTTCCATCTGCTGCATTGTTCATCATTCGCTACCATTCCTTCTATCGTAAGCACTGCATAATTAACTTCTTAATTTAGTTTTCGTTCTTGAAAAATGTTTTATGACTTTATTATGAATATAATTGTTAATATTACGAATATAATTCTTAATCTTTATTGCTAATTCTTGAACTTTTGATATGTAGCTATGCACAAGTCAGGGGCATATACACACTTGATGAATGAGGAGGATCATGAAAACCTGAAATGGCTTCATATCTTCAAGTAAGTTTTTTTTTTCTTTCTAGTTACATAATTTGTACTTCTGCTTGCTTCTAGATGTTCATTTTCTTGATGTCTTTTCTCTATTATTAACTGTTGAAAATTTGGTTGGACTGAACATTCTATGATGGTTGATTGACAGCAAATATGATCTGTATAGCAAGAGCAAAGTTAGGATTGATGTGGAGAAAGTGAAACCCTACTACATGCTCTCATTGAGAAGGTAAATTTGTCACTTGTCATACTAGTTGAGTAAGATCAAATAATTTTTTCGTTTCGCTTTATTACAACAAGTTAGGCCGACTCTATGAACCATGTCGGTCCATATAATTAATCTTTTCATTTTGCTTTATTGAACTACAAAATATCATTTTGATTGCAGTATTTCCCTGCCAAGTTGAAGTGGTGAGATCTTCCAATTAGGGCAGCTATGAAACAAGATTCAAGAACTGGCTATGGAATTTTATTTGTGCATGTTGTTGTTTTTCCTTTTTCTTTTTCTTTGTAGTTGGGTTGGAGGTGGGGTATGTGTTCCCTAGTATGAGAGTCATGACATGCTATGTTCCGAAAGTTTATTTATAAATGAAAGTTTCGTTTATGAAAGTGCATTATCTGAATTATAGCTAAGCCTTTCTTCCAATTATGACTCGTTGTCTCTTAAGTTTTTCCATTTTTGCTTTCGTACTTGTCAAACTTTCAAATCTTATGGATCAAATGACTGACAGTTAACCATTCTTTTAAAGGGGCATACTTGAAAGTTCAAACTAGGGGAATTTAAGAAAAACTAAAAAATTGAACCAAATAAAAGCAAGAGTGAAGAGCGTACCACTTGTCATAGTCACACGTCTATTTATAGTTAAGATTGTTATCATAATCAATATTGTTGAAACTTCCAAAGAAAAAACTTCAAATTGAAAGGGTATTGTAGCCCAAACCAATACAGGTGAACAAATAGAGTATATTAAGACGTTTGAGAGCATCATGCCATCATGTAGAAAGAACTCGCCAAAATGACCCTGTAAATGCTTTGAACAGAAGCTCTGATAAGTGATGGTAGTAAATAAAACCAAATGAATGTAAAATAAAAACAAAAGCCAACATTTTTTTTTTCTTATTTGATTCAGTTTCTTATTTGAAAGAAAACCAACAATATTTGGTTTGATTCGTCATTTGAGGAAAAAAAAAAAACTATCAGCTCTATAACTATTTATTTTTATACAGATACTTCACATATTTTTAGCCATAAAAAGTTTAATAGACATACTCATGGTGTTACATGATTTTGTATTCTTTCATATTGAAGTTATTTAGAATTATTTATTTATTATTTTAATCATTAAGGTAAGATAAGTTTGAAAATACATATTGATTTGGGATTGTTTTTTGATTTATTAAAATTCCTCACCCATGGATACTCAACAACAACAACAACAACATACCCAGTGAAATCCCCCGAATGTAAGGGATGCAGGGAGGAGTAAAGTGTACGCGAGATCATACCCACATCTCGGAAGATAGGAGGTTGTTTCCGAAAGACCTCGGCTCGAAGCAGAGAAAACACGAATGCGAGAAAAGTTAGATAAGCACAAAAAGCAAAATGCAAATGAAACTAAAGAAAGCGAATAAATCAAAATAGAGCGATCAAAAAAAAAGGGCGATTAGCTACCACGACACCAACTGGATACTCCAATAAGTAATAGGTTAATCAATGCAATTCCTGATAATAAACATATAATTGTATCATTAGCTTTAGTAAATTGAATGAAATAATTTGTATTTTATGCAAAAGAAAAATAAAAAATAGCCAAAATAGAAACAGAAACCCACTCTGTTTAATTTCGTTTGGTTTGCATATTTAATAAACCGACACAATAAATTTAATTTTAATTTGGACAATAATTGAACCATGACCAACTCTACTTCAAACACAAAATGACTTGCTCCTTGTGTGATAAAGACAACAGTAATCAGAATTTAAAATCTCTTCGCATGATAAAAGGGGCTCCCAGTAGATAAGATTAGGATTCAAGGTATTATCTCAACGCTTCTTTTCTCTGGTTTATTTTACGGAAAAGGGTCAAAAATGCTCGTAACGCATTGGAATTGGTTTACAATTGCTCCCTTCCACCCATAAGACGATAATTATCTTTACCGTTAAATTTTAGTCTAAAATTGTCACAGAAATTGATGTGGAATATATGAGTTATTTATTTAAATATGTGAAGCTAATTTATTGGTTCGCCTATAATTAGACCAACACATTCACAACCCCCTCCCCGTCCCCCCCCCCCCCCCCCCAAAACTGTTTTTTTCTTTTTTAAATTAAAAAACCTAACACAAATGCATCACTGGTGTAAACCGTTGTTATTATAGTATTTACGTTGAGTTACCCTCTTTTATTTTCTATTTTACAGACTTTTTTTGTGTGTTTTTATTAAAATTAATAAAATTAAATATTTGGAGCAATTTTATCTCCTCTTCATTTCTTTTTAATCTACAAGGAATAGGAAGGTGATCTAAAGGGTACATGGACATTGCATATAAAAACCAGGGGCCAGTGGCTAGATCTTGCGATAGGAAGGAACAAATGTTTATACTTTAAATTTTGAGGAAAAAATTGATTCTTAAAGGAAATTGAAGGAGAAAAATGATTTTCACCTCTTTCCATTTGAATTTCCAAAACTGTTTCGTCTACAAAGCCCATCTATTTCACATGTTTAATTTTTGGATAGTTATAGAATTTTTAACGGTTGCAGTCTATAATGGGATTTTTTTCGTAAGTTACTATAATTGTACAATAGATGTACTCTAAAAGATAAGCGTGAATTATATAATTAGGACTAGTCATCCTAATTGACTTTGTTATAGAAAAAAATATTTACAGTAATTCAATGAATGCACACGTGTTTTTACGTATAATGTTATCACAAAGTCATAATTAACAAGCACACATTCTCACTACAAATTATCATTTAACTATAGTAGAATGAGTATAATTTGGTGTAAATACGAGATGTATATAAACTTTTATTGCCTTGTACCCTACTACCAATAAGAGATGGAGAATAATTGTTGGAGTTAAAAAGAGTTAAATAGGCATATCTTTTTGTTTTCTCATTCGGTGTCCGCAACCCTCCTCTTCAAGACAGACTAATTTGGATTTGAATTCGAAAATTTCAATTTTGAAAGTAAATCGCTCTCTACTAAAGGTGAACTATGATTTGCCTACCAACAAAAAAACTTCATCATCCTAATGTATTTACACATTATCTATTAGTGTAGATATTGTAAAAAGAAATATGATTCGGATAATCAGCATGTAAGAAAGCGAATAACGTTTAATTAATTAATGAAACATTTGATGAATGAGGAGGATCATGAAAACCTGAAATGGCTTCATATCTTCAAGTAAGTTTTTATCTTTTTTCTAGTTACATAATTCTGCTTGCTTCTATATAGATGTTCATTTTCTTGATGTCTTTTCTCTATTATTAACTGTTGAAAATGTGGTTGGACTGAACATTCTATGTTGGTTGATTGACAGCAAATATGATCTGTATAGCAAGAGCAAAGTTAGGATTGACGTGGAGAAAGTGAAACCTTACTACATCTCTCATTGAGAAGGTAAATTTTCACTTGCCATACTAGTTGAGTAAGATCAAATAATTTTTTCGTTTCGCTTTATTACAATAAGTTAGGCCGACTATATGAACCATGTCGCTCCATATAATCCTTTCATTTTGCTTTATTGAACTACAAAAAATCATTTTGATTGCAGTATTTCCCTGCCAAGTTGAAGTGGTGAGATCTTCCAATCAGAGCAGCTATGAAACAAGATTTAGGAACTGGCTGTGGAATTTTATTTGTGCATGATGTTGTTGCTTTTCCTTTTTTTTTCTTTGTAGTTGGCGTGGGGGTGGGGTATGTGTTCCCTAGTATGAGAGTCATGATAGGCTATGTTCCTATAGTTTATTTATAAATGAAAGTTTCGTTCTTGAAAGTGCATTATCTGAGTTATAGCTATGCCTTTCTTCCAATTATGACTCGTCTCTTAAGTTTTTTCCTTTTTGCTCTCATACTTGTCAAACTTTCAAATCTCATGGGATCAAATGACTGACAGGTAACCACTCTTTTAAAGGGGCATACTTGAAAGTTCAAACTAGGGGAATTTAAGAAAGGAAAAATCTATTTGGCAAAATTATAAAAAATGAGGGTATATTAGTCATTTCATAGGAAATCTTAGGGAATCTTTGCTTTTTAATATTTTATTGTGATGTGCTTTTACATCACTATCCTTCCTGATAAAATGAGACTCTCTCTCATATAGGCTAATCATGGCCTATGTTTCCCATGCTCTTTTTCATTTTTTTAATATATCTTTTTTTATTATTATTATTATTATTATTTTTACATTAGCTGTATTATGTATACATAAGGTAGGCCTATGGTGTATTTCTTTTTTTATTTGTTCACTTATTGTGGATGCATACGGTGAGCCCAGGGTGTATTTCCTTTTTTCTTCTTTTTCTTTTTGTTTACTTATTGTGTATGCATACGGTGGGGCCTAAGTGTACTCATTTCCTTTTTTCTTTTTGTTTTGGCATTTGAAAGTTTTTTTTTTTTTTCTTGTAAATAAAGTGTTATTTATTGGTTATATACGTACGGTATTTAGCTTAGAGTGTATTTTTTTCTTCTGTTTCTTTTTGTTTTGGTATCTGAAAGAGTTTTTATTTTTCCCGTAAATTTATTATATATTGGCTATATACATACGGTTTTGACCTGGAGTTATTTTTTCTAATTCTTTTTCATGTTTTTATTTTTGTTATGGTGTGTGTGTGTGTATATATATATATATATATATATATATATATATATATATATATATATATACGGTATTTGGTTCCCGTTGGACGTTATATATTGAAGAGTGGAATAATTTGAGTGAATGATTAATTTCTGTTGTTTATTTTTTTTATTTTTTTTTGTTCATGTTGTTTAATTTTGTATTATTTTTTGTTGAGCTCAATATTGCTATTTCTTGTGAATGCAGTGTCAAATCATTATTTATTAATAACATAAAGAATCAAGTCACTATTAGTGTTGAAATAACTATGAACTAAAATTAGGTATGACTTTATTATGAAATGCTTCCAATTTGATTATGAAAATGCAACAAACCAATATTTTGCATTTAATTTCCTATTAAATATTGAAAAGTCATTTATTTTACCATTTTGCTCTATTAAAAAATGCAGATAAGTAATTTTCCGTTCCAAAAAATGTCGAGTGCTATTGCAGCGAAATTGGTCAAGGTTCACATTTAGAACCCTTAGATCCCGAGTTCAAGTCTAGGTGCGCGCATTTAGTCTAAAACTTTTTTTTTTCATTTTTTGTTTCACTTATATGATCACCAAACTCAAAAAAATCAAGTATCATTTTTTGTTTCACTTATATGTACTTTAATCCTTTATTATTGTATTTATATTTTTTTCTATTCAATGTGCTATATTTGTTACTTTTAAAAATATATGTTATTCTTGTATATAATTCTTACTAATTGGTTTAGGGGGTAAATGTCTCTAAAAAGGAAAAAAAAAAGGGAAAAAGAATTAAGGCTTTGTATATTGTTTAGGTTGGTCCACCGTATAATGAAACAAAAAATAAATAAATCTGTGTATATTGTTTAGGCTGGCCCACCGTATAATAAAATAATAAATAAATAAAGTTGTGTATATTGTTTAGATTGGCCCACCATATGTGTAATGAATAAAAAAATAAAGTTATGTATATTGTTAGGTTGGCCCACCGTATAATATAGGTGTATGCATCTCATTTAAATATTGTCATTTATGTTTTAGTATGATCTACTTTAATCATAACACTACATTGAAGGAGAGAGGTTGGCTGTTGAGGGTTAAGGTATTCTGGTCATTCTGCTGTGGGCCAGCTCCAATTTTGACAGTTTTGACAAAGTCGGTTTTGCTATTTAGCAGCACCCTTTAAGAAAAACTAAAAAATTGAACCAAATAAAAGCAAGAGTGGAGAGTGTACCATTTGTCATAGTCACAAGTCTATTTATAGTTGAGATTGTTATCATAATCAATATTGTTGAAACTTTCAAAGAAAAAACTTCAAATCGGGAGGGCCACTTTCGTGTGAACATACTCTACAATGTACCCCAAACCAATACAGATGAATAAATAGAGTATATTAGGACGTTTGAGAGAACCATCAAGTCATAGTGTATTTCTCTTTGTTTATTGGCGTTATTTGTGCCTTCTTTCTCAAGTCAAGTCAAACATGACTATTCTCGTTGCCCAAGCTGAGCGTGGTAACACTTTTTTTTTTTTTTTCCCCTTTTTTGGCCCTCTCTCCTCAATGTATTTGTTTGACCTTTTGAATTATTTATCTGGTCGTTATCTTTGTGATTTAATCTTAAATGTCAGTTAATAGTTTTTTGTATCTCGTCATGTGTCTGGCATTCCATTTTTAAGGAGAAAGCTTTCCTAGTAGAATTTTTGTTATTTTTAATATTCGAATATCAAATTTTCGATTAAGGATTCATCACACTACAACCATTTATTAGTACTTGACTAGTATTTGAAAAGGTTTTAGTCACTTTTATATGTTAGTAAACTTATCCTGAACTTAAGGAGCTGTTTGGACATGGTTTGAATCATGGTTTTAAACCATGATTTGAAATTATATTTGGACATGTAATTTGGATATCTTAAGCTGTATTTTCTTTTATAGACATAAAAACCCTACAAGTTGTGAAAACTATCAAAACATTCTCAATTCTTATACAATCTTACTAAATGAGCAAGTCGTAGTTCGTAACAAAATTAATACGCTACTGAAAGGCCTTTCTAAAAAATTCAACATCAATTGTTCAAACTTTAGTTCAATAAAAACAAAAATTTAACATGAATAGTAATGTAACTACTCTTTAATATAATCCTCCCACATGATAGACATAAATAAAAGTTGGTGAAAGTTATTGAGGTTGGTAAATGATTAGTGGGAGTAATTGTTAAAAGTATTTACCAACTTATGGATCTTTTTTTATAAAATATAAATTTATGGGTCAAGTTTTATATTTAAAATTTTTGAAATCATAGTTTGAAACCGCAAATCATGCCTTTTTGGATGATTTGGGATTTGAAATCATGAGATGAAATGCATGTCCAACCGCTGATTTCATCTCATGATTTCAAACGCCTACTAAGATAAATATGGAGTTTTAAACACGTACTGTAAATGGTACATTCACCTCCGTTTTGGGACCAAATTCAATAACTTCCGACATTTTTTATGTTTGGTGATATAGAGGCATAATTGAGTTATTTTTTTCCGTTGTTGGAAAAATTAATTTTATGACTTTGATGTAACAAACTAATAGTTGGATTATATATTCCTGAAATAAAGATTGATATTTGTGTTCTTGATCTTGTCCTCAGTAGCAGGGGCGGATTTAGAAGGTGCCGAGGGTGTTCGGAAAATTTCAGTGTATATAGGGTAGATTTTCTGTGTTTATGTATATATATTAACTTTTGAATACCCTGAACAAATGCAAATGTTAGCTCAAGTGATTCAGGATGTTCAAAATTGTCTCTAGTATCCTAAGTTTGATTCCCAAGGACAACATTATTTTTTATATTTAACTTTTGTTGTTTTTTCCGAATCACTAAGTGAAAATCCTGGATCCGCCCCTGCTCAGTAGGAGTAGAACTGGAGAACAAGAAGGCAAGTTCCGATGCTGAGGAATTGTTTCTTGATGATGGTGGATTTGTTGTGCCGAACAATGTGTCAAACGATGATTTGTTGTCCCTGGCAACAATGCATTTGTCCACTCATTCAGGCTATAACATTTTCTCAATCAAGAAATTAAAATTAATGTATATACACCACATTCTTATGTTAATTAAATATGGAATTATAGTGCAAAGACTGAACAAAAAAAAGATCGTGGATGAACTCTATCGCCAGAGTCACATTAACTAGACATATGATTTTGTAAGACTCCAAAAATAAACAGAAAATCTTGAATTAGATCATCTTTTTTTTTGTACATGGGAAAATACTATATAAAGCAATATTAAAATCTTACATAAGCTACCGTGCTAAATATAATAGGAGCAAATTTCATATCTTTGATCGTATCTTTCCATACTATCATATTTTCTTCATGTCTATGACATTTATTTATCAGAAAGTCTGTACATTTATTAATGCAGTACATAAGTAAGTTAATTTTTGTATATTAGATTAAAATTAAACATGTGAAAAAGATGAGGGAAGAATACGGAAAGTTGAATAGAGTGGAGATAAGCATCTGGGAATGTTGTGAACTTCTGAATGAAGTTGTGGATGACAGTGATCCTGATTTGGATGAACCTCAAATTGAGCATTTGTTGCAAACTGCTGAAGCTATTAGGAAGGATTATCGATTGGTTGCACTTGACTGGTCTCATTCATGGTTTGTGACGAAAATAAATAAATAACAAGATTTGAATTTTAATATGATATGCATTAAAAATTATGATATTATAATTAATTCCTTCCCCAAATGCTGTAGATCTTGGCAAAATTCTTCGGAACCAAAATGCCCCCAAAAAAAACATTTTGAACCAAAATACCCCAACAAAAAAAAATGTTACCAAACTACCTTTAGCGCGATAATTTATCGCGCTAAAGCGATTAACGGATAAACTCATTAATCGCTATAGTGCGATAATTCTTGCGCTATAGTGTCTCTCTTTTTTTTTTTAGCCCTTTTGGTTAGCCCTCCTTCCATTACACTTTTTAACGTACTTTGACCATAGATTAATCATGCTTCGGGACCCCGAAACTTCAATATTTTATATAGAACCCTACTTATTTTTGTGCGATTAATAAGGTAGGATCAATACATCAAGGATACATAAAAGTTCGGATGGCCGTTTTAGTGGTTGAAAAGTGCTCGAACGCCATTTTCGTTTGAAGAGCTCGGTGACTTTAGCTTGAAGTTCTTTACGAATACTTAAACTTGTTCATTAATAATTAATCAAAAGTTAGTCAAAATGGCATTCATACAAAAAAAAAAAAACTTAATTAAATTGCATCATTCATAACCTTGAGTAGATGAATATACTTAAACTTGTTCATTAATAAGAATCCCAAACTTTTTAAAATACAATCATCAAAGTAAGAAAAAAAATTTAAAAAACATTCATCAATTAATGCCCTTGAGTTGATTTTCCGCCACCACTGCGAGATGTGTCACCACCACTAAAGGTACTTCCACCACGAAAGTTTCCTCCACCACGAGAGGTACTTCCACCGCGAGATGTAGTTTGACCACCATGCCGTAAGGGACACTTGCGCTTATCATGACCAACATAATTGCAAAATGAGCATTTTCGAGTGTATCTCCCTGGTGGAACATCCATTTCATTATGAATACGCGAGTATGCATTCTTTACGAATTTACGGATAAATGCTTTATTTGCAACCATTGAAAATGGATCCGGTGGCCAATAACTCTCACTACCAAGTGGGTAGAACGCTTCCAAAGATACGTTCTGCATAATTTTCAATCAGATATTCTCGGCCATGTACGGGAGACGTTTCTTTCCATTGCGATAAAACACTTGAAGGCATGAGAACATGGCATGTGATATGATTGCACTTGCCGTATGCATGTTCTTGGAATCTCATAAATTATATGGATGTTACCTCCTTTCATCTTGCGCACACTTGTTGTGAGTTCAAATATGCGCTTCGGCAGGTTGTACTCCATCCGTCCGGTCATGTTTCGAGTCTTATATTTGTGGTACTTAAACAGCTTTTGACGGTTTTGGCATCCATCTTAGACCCTCTTTGTTGCATGTGCTTTGGCCTCTTTTGATCTCTTCGACGCTCCAATAACCCGCTTAAATGTCATTCTCACCATTCTTTGTGACGGATAGTCCCCTGCAGTATTTCAACAAGCCATTGAATGACTCGGTAGCCGTTTGTTGATGATGCATACCCCATCGCCACCTTCATCCCCGTGTAATGTCCATTTGTCTTTATCAATTGCATTCAACCAAAGGGAAGGCTTCCATTCGTCCGCCTAATAATGTCCATCTGCCAGGTTAAACTTCTTCTCCCGATGCTGTTGCAGCCCTCACATCCAATTGCAAAGTCTTTAAGGATTCGATATGCCTTTTTGGAAGTTTGCCTTCGAAATGCCTTAAACAATAACGATGGTAGGCAAAGGTGGCTGCCACCCCCGCAAATTGAACATATTGTGCAATATGCGATGTACGTCTACATATCACACATATTCCCATACGATCCTTAATAATGTGTTGCCTTAAGTAGTCCAAAAACATACCTAACGTACTAATGCTCTCATTAGCCGCAATTACAAAAGCTAGAGGAATATAGCTCATTTGCATCATTCCAACCAAGCTATTAAGCGACTTTTATGTCATACTTTACGTACACATGTGTTCCATCTATTGATATTACGGGGCGGCAAATGAGCAAAACCATCAATGCATGGTTTGAAGGCCCAAACACAAAATCAAAAATATTCACAAGTACACTACGCTTCGATTTGAGCTTCCATTCAACAACAAGTACCATGATTGAAGTGTTGTAGAGCCGCCATGTATCTCGCAACGTCTTGAAAGAGCCCTCCCAATTGCCGAAGACTATCTCTCATGTGCACGCCTACCCCAAGATACGCCTTATCCTAGTGATTTTGCTATATACTTTCAGGACGGCTCTAATACAATCTTTAATAGGGAACCTGAAAAAGTTGAAATATCAGCATATAACAACGAGGAACATTATATTAACACCAAAAATAAAATAAACTTAGGCGAAGGGGATACCTTGGGTTTTCTCTAATGTCGCCAACTAATACATGCGCAATCAAATTAGTATCTAGATTGCAATGATCATCTGGGAGGACACCCATATCACAAGTGTGCTTTGTATAGAGCTTTGAAATAGTCCACATTTTTTCAGCAGTTTCCTTAACACGGAGCATCCATTCGCAGCCTTGATATTTTCGCTTGCAGACCAATCGCCAAAGTTTTGGTGTGGAATCGTCAACTTTAAACTCCTCATCCCCCGGATGCAATAAATGTTAACAATACTTTGCAATGATTTTTTCGAGCCGAAAATCATCCTTTTTTCAATATGAGCCTTTTATTTTAAAAGATCATCACACCTTTCCCACAAACTTCGCCGAATATGATCATCATCCCTAGTAAAGACAAAAGCATACGGGCGATCTTGAAGATGATCAAGATAGGAGATCTCATCGGAATGTAGCCAATCGGGTCGACTCTTTTAACATTTGAAATTGGCTTTGCCTTAGCAACCGGTCGACTCTTCTTTGTTCAAATGGTTCTTTGTGAATTCGGTTCTCGTGTGCGTTGTTTATCATGTCTTGCAACGGTTCTGCTTGATGTTGAGGATTAGTTCCAACCTCAATCTCATCGTCACTTTGCTCATCATCACTTTCCTCCGCATTAGGTATTTCCTTACTATCGTTGGACGATGTCACTATATAATTTGGATAATCCCGGACCATCCATAGCGGCCTTTGCCTATAATTTGGTGCAACCACCACATTCTCCCTACATAAGAAATTAGGGTGTTTTAACTACTACACATCAAATAACACTATTGATGTTAAAAAATAGACGTACCGATAGTAATCAATCGCACCGAAACTTGATAAGGACCATCGCTTTGAGTTGTTGGATAGGCTGAGGATGTTCCAACCTAATTCATTCATCCCGATTGAGGAGACCGTCCGATATGATCCATATCAGGTGTATAACCCCTAAATAATATAATCGACATCATTTGTAGCATTCAAGTGCCAATAATAATAAAAAATAATAAATATTTAATAATAATAATAATAATAATAATAATAATAATAATAATAATAATAATAATAATAATAATAATAATAATAATAATAATAATAATAATAATAATAATAATAATAATAATAATAATAATAATAATAATAATAATAATAATAATAATAATAATAATAATAATAATAATAATAATAATAATAATAATAATAATAATAATAATAATAATAATAATAATAATAATAATAATAATAATAATAATAATAATATTGTAAAAAATGAATATTTACCATCGCCCGTCAAATTGAATTATAGATCGAGGCATTTGGCTAGCTTTCATAGAGGTCTATTTCGAGTGACTTCGCCTCAATTATAGACGAGGTTTCGACGAGGTCTATTTCACTTCCCGAGGAGTCTCAGCCATGAATTCAAGTTGATTAATGGGGACCTTCTCTATATACATTTCAAGTACGTTTAAAGTTATGCATTGCCTATAATCATAAGGCGCCTTCAAATAATCAGTCAAAGAATCATCGTCTTGAATTTACCACTGTCCATAACTATTTACACTTTGCGTAAATGACGTTGGATATTTTCCAATTATATTTAGATCAAAATCACTTCTACTAACTTGTAGTCTATTATACAAGGCTTGGAGTAGTTTTTGAGAATTTTAAGTCAAGTGGAAACTTAACATGGTATTTTGGGGAAGAATCATAGCGCAAATTATTTTCCTCGAATATAATTTGTCCGTCCTTAATAAAGAAACTCTAATTCTTGGAACATTCGCCATATTTTGAATAATTTAGGAGGAATACAAAATGCAAAAACTAGATGAAACTTTGAATTTTTTTGCTTTTTTTGCCTTATACGAACTCCGGTATTAATAGGATTTGAAGTTTGAATATAGAACCAACGCATGCATGCAATTACAGTGTTTTGCAATGTTACGTCAAATCAAATTAAGTGCGGAGTTGCATAACGCATGAAATAACTGCATTATCCCAGCAGAATAGCGCGGAAGAATTCTCGTTATTCAATACACAACGATAAAATATCGCGGCTTGACGCATAACGCATTAATTTAATGTGTTATGTTTGGTATAACACAAGATTTTTTCTCAAGGCTTATACCGCTCCAAAGATATTGTCACCTCAACTACAAACAGAAAAACGTCATGATTCGAATCAAACTTTATATAACGTAATTTGACGAATAGTTGTTACAACCACACAACATTCCACACAAAATTGAGTTACTATGTCATTTTTGACCAATTTAGAGATATTAGTCGTGTTATATCGTTCACTCCAACAAACATATTTGAAGCAATGGGTAGGACACAGGAACTAGATGATGTTGATTTTCATTACTCAAACAACCCTAACGATAGATTCAATCGAGAATACAATAATAAAATGAGAGAGAGTGGGATTGGCGTGTTAGGGAGGCCTGTGCAAAGATCGAGCACAAGTTAGCGTCGGTAGGCTTAAACGCCCAAAAAACGTGTTATGTCAATGCCTCGCGAACTCCACAGTTTAATTTGGCTCTTAATCATTTTCGCAAGAGAACAATCGATGCAAATAAGTTACCATAGGGTAGAATATGGTATACATGGTAGCACAAGATTTAGATCCAGTGGGATTCGGACGTAAAATGTCAGGTTTAAGATTAATATTTTCTTACAATAAGGTAAGTAGGTAGGGTCATAAAGACCCTCCCCTCCTCCCCCCAGGGTAGGGGGGTTTGCACTATATAAGTAGCTCTCTTTGTTATTAGACTACACCATATTCAATGTAAGTAGAAACTTAGCTTGTCTTTACTCCTTCCAAAAGAACCAAATAGCGGTGATGATGAGAGTTCAAATCATATCGCTTTTCGAGTGATACCGGTGATTTCAAACTAGATGAGCTAAATCCCCACCTTCTTATAGAGCGTAATGATGATTTGCAGAGTGTGAAATATTCGGATCCGCGGGAATATTATTGCGATTTACGCGAGAATGGTCACATCGGCTTGCCGAATCGAACGTCTTGTTCGTGACTTGAAAATCTCAACGCTCCAATCCCAACAAGGTACTCCTTAACCATGCCTCAAGTAGGTCCGAAACTTGCGAGCTTGCCGTGCAAAGGATTAGAAAAGAAAACAAATGACGTCGGCAAGACGATGCATTTTACATGCTAAAGTTGGCGAGAAGAACAAGCATCATCAACCTAGAGAGAACTAATCAAGCATCAAAAAAGATGTGTCTCGAAACGCCAATATTATTCTGAGGATGATATTGAGGACTTGTACTTTGATGATGATTAAGAATGTTGTGATTTTAGTTTTAAGTTTAATTTATGATTATGCTGTTATTTTGAAGAATATTAGTATGTTAAGTATTTTCATCTACTCAAGGTTATGAATGATGCAATTTAATTAAGTTTTTTTTTTGTATGAATGTTTGCTATTTTGACTAACTTTTTGATTAATTATTAATGAACAAGTTTAAGTATTCGTAAGAATTTCAAGCTAATGCCACCGAAGCCTTCAAAAACAAAATGGCGTTCGAGTACTTTTCAACCACTAAAGCTACCATCCGAACTTTTGTGTATCCTTGATGTATTGATCCTACCTTATTAATCGCACAAAAATAAGTAGGGTTCTATATAAAATATTGAAGTTTCGGGTCCCGAAGCATATTAATCTATGGTCAAAGTACGTTAAAAAGTGTAATGAAAGAAGGGTTAACCAAAAGGGCCGGAAAAAAAAAAAGGAGGGACACTATAGCGCAAAGAATTTATCAAGGCTTATAAAGAATTAACTGAAATGGTCCCCGTTAACTGCTTTAGCGCAGTAAATTACTACGCTAAAGGTAGTTTTTTTGTTGGGGTATTTTGGTTCAAAATATATTTTTTGGGGGCATTTTGGTTCCGGACTCTCCTTAGTGGGCTGTTGTTGGTAAGACTTTCATTGCACATACTCAAATATATATTTTCCACATTTATTTCGAATTATTTGCACCGTATGGCCCATCTTGATGCTACTCTTTAAATTTTATCCTTATTTGTCTAGGGAGCTAAATTTCACCTTTAGAAGTAGTTGACTCAATTTTTCTTTTTTGGAGACAAATTTAGCCTACTAAACTAGCGGGATATAATTTAAATAGTACCAGCAAAAATGGACATTTGTGGAAATGTCCTTTTTATTTCTCAACTATGTACTTAATTTGTTAACCAAATAATATGACAGGTGACACGTTTCCCCTTGGTTGTGCTTTTGATGAATGAATTGTGCTTCATGAGGTGTTTTTCTTCTTGAGTTTTGTGTTTTTTGCCTCCTAAAGTTTTCATTCTTACTACTCAATGGCCCATTCTGCAGCAATTGAAGGAAAATCCTGATTACAACAACCCAGCTTACAATACAAAATTTGGAGTTTATTCTAAAGGATATGGGCTTGATAATGTGGTGATGTCTTGGGGCCATGATGACTACATGTACTTGGTATGCATTTTTATTAGTATTCAGAAAAAACATTTCAGGCTTAGTTAAAAAATGGAGAATTATGTTTGATTTACATGATGTGTGATTATGCAGGTTGCTAAGGAAAGCAAAATACTCTACCATCAGCTGCATTGTTCATCATCCGCTACCATTCCTTCTATCGTAAGATGTCCATAACTACTACTCCCTCCGTTCACTTTTACTTGTCAGTATTCTAAAAATAGATTTTCACTTTTACTTGTCACTTTTAGCATATCAAGAGAAGACAATTTATTTTTTCCTATTTTACCCATAGTATTAATTACTCACTTCAAATCATTTTTCAAATCCAACAAAAATATGCATCAATTAATATGGGTATATTGGTAAATTATGTACTCTATTTATTATTTGTTAAACAACATGAAAAGTTCAAAGTGGACAAGTAAAAGTGAACGGAGGGAGTACATTTTTTTCGTCTTTTCGTTCTTGCGACATGTTTTATGACTTTATGTATATAATTGTTAATCTTTATCGCTAATCCTGAACCTTTGATATGTAGCTCTGCACAAGTCAGGGGCATATACAGACTAGATGAATGAGGAGGAACATGAAAACCTGAAATGGCTTCAAATCTTCAAGTAAGTTTTTGTTTTTTCAATTACATAATATGTGCTTTCTAGTTTATTTTCTTGATGCTTTTTATCAACTGTTTAGAATGTTGTTTGACTTAATATTTTATGGTGGTGATTGACAACAGATATGATTTGTATAGCAAGAGCAAAGTTAGGATTGATGTGGAGAAGGTGAAACCTTATTACATGTCCCTCATTTACGCCTCAATTCGAAGCAAGTTAGGGTCAGCCATATGAATCATGTCGTTCCATAGTCTTTTCATTCTGCGTTATTGAACTAATAAAAAACATTTGATTGCAGTATTTCCCAGCCAATTTGAAGTGGTGAAATCTTCCAATCAAGGCAGCTATGAAACAAGATTCAGGAACTGGCTATGGGATTTTATTTGTGCATGTTGTTGTTGTTGTTTTTCCTTTGTCTTTTTCTTTTTAATTGGGGTGGGAGTGGGCTATTGTGTTCCCTTGTATTAGGGTCATGACAGGCTATGTTCCTAAAGTTTTTCATAAATGAAAGTTTCTTTGTTGAAATGCAATTGTCTTCTGCAAATTATAGCTAAGCCTTCTAACAATTATGATGGTCCACAAACTAAATCTCCTCTTTGGAAAAAAAAAAAAAAAAACTGTGAAAATCTGCAAGAATGCAAGATATCTAAGATAAAATCTTCATAGCTAGAAGGAACTCTGACACAAAAGAAAAAGCAGATCTCTGTATCAGAGCAAGGCATTCTTAACTGGGTTGAAAGCAGAAAGTAAATTTGTATCATCAACTCAACTAGCTTTGACATTTATTTGATTATTTCTAAAACTTGCTTTGACATTGGCTGCTCATTATCTGTTCAAACTAGTTGTACAGCATTATATAAACTAAATGGGCAGCAAATTACTGATGTAGTGAATGAAGCAAAATGGAAATATAAGCATCAAGCTACTTCAGTCTCATTTATCTAAACTGTTCTTTCAGTTGGTATTGGCTTCTGACCAAAGTTAAATTTAACATTTGGACAATGTTAAGGTTTGTTTGCTTATCTCCTTCCGTCGTTGATACTCCAAACCAACAATCCATAGCATAACAAGGTCGATGTGATTCTAAGCTTTAAAATAGACATTTGTTGTTGATATTCATCACAAGAATATAACTGGATACCAACACAATTCTGGTTTTAGCAAGGGAATGTATACTTATCTAACAGCAACTCCATTTAGGAACATATAAGAGTGTTGATAAGGCCATCCAGTTAATTGATTCTCAGGATACCTTCCAATGCATTATCCCCTTTTAGAATCTCTTTTCACTCCGAAATTGGATTCATCAGCTTCCAGATCTTTGTCACATCTCCATCTATTAAGAAAATTGTCTTCAATTTACGCATAGTGAATACCAACACAAAGTCCATCAGAACTAATAACAGTGAATAAAAACTGTTACCCCTGCAGTAAAATGTACAATCTCCTCTTCTCGGTCCAAAAGAGAACATAACAATCATTGTGTATGATCAATAATGCGTTCGATATGGTCACTGACGATCCCTGCAACAACCTCAGGAGAAAACCTACTCATCATATCATACCTTGCCTGCTTACCTTTTCCCTTAGCTTCGTCATGATTTCTCATTACATGCCTCATTAGCATTTGCAGCTTATCAACAGAAGGTTCAGCCCATAAATGCCCCTTAAACGGCCCTTCTGTAACTTCACTCATTCTATCAACAGACAACGGGTAACTATTCTCTTCTGTCATGAATTCAGTTGGACCCGACCAATTTGTAGCAATCACCGGCAAAGTCATTGCCATTGCCTCCACAATAGGCCTACCCCAACCTTCACCTCTAGACGGCAAAACAAATGCATTAGCAGCTTTGTATAGCCTAGGCATATCAACCTGAGCTATGTGTTTGTCAATTACAAACACTCGACCCCAACCATCTTTCGGTTCTTCCAAATCCGAATTCTCGACATATTCAACAATCTTGTTGCCAAAATCTCTATCGGAATGATATGGATTCGTTAACAGATACAAAGCAACATCATCACCTCCAGAAAACTCCTTCAAATAAGACTTCAACAAAACATCCCATCCTTTCCTATACTCCCACTTGAAAATACTCAAGAAAACAAACTTCACCACATTTGAAGGTGACCCCATTACTAAATTCCCTATTGATCCAAGTTCTAACGGCTCATATTTAACCGGATCGAAAAACTCAAGATCAACAGGCTGAACAATCTTGACAATCTTTAATGGATCAATCCCACTTTCACTAAAAGTTTTCACATGGAAATCAGTAGGAACCCAAACAAAATCCAAAAGATTACACCTTTTCACATGTTCATCATTAACTCTATCAGTCTCAAACATAGTCCTTCCAATTACAGCCTTAAAATGACCATAACCTATTGGTGGACATGGAAGTGTATCAAATAATGGAGGATACCAAGCACCAGGTTCACTATGACAAATAACAACAGTTTCATTTAATCTACATTGTGTTTGGTGAAGCTTAATAGCCAACTTTCTCATTTCTAATGGTAAACCTTCCCAAAACTCAACATTTTCAAGATCCCCATGTTGCTCAATTTTCAATTTAAAGATTGAATCTTTTTTCTTATTTAAAGCTAATATGTATGACCAAGCTTCTGAACTGTAACCACCACCTGAAAGAAATGGTGCCATCCATAGAACACAATAAGGGGTTGTGTAAATGGGGTTTCTTGAATTTTGTTTTTGGATGTTTATGGTTCTTGGATGAACTAAATTTAGGATTTTTTGAAGGAAAGTGGTGTTTTGTGTGAGGGTTAATCTGAGAAAGAGTTTTTTGTAGTGATCTGTTTGGCTAATAGTGAATGAAATTGCTAAAATGAGTATCAAGATTGATAGTAAATAAAATGGTTTGAATTTTGAGATGAAAAGAAGAGTCCGGGGAGGTGGCGGCGGTGGGCGGTGGCCGGAATCTGGTGTGTCGGCTGAATCCATCATCAGGTTTGTTTGGGTTTTATTATTTGGAAATTTTTTTAGTTTATTGAAGATCATTATAGAGCCTTCTCCAAGTAAGTGAAAATATATTAAAATAAATTGCATAGATTAATTCATTGAGTTAAAACGTTAATCCTGAATTCCATTACCATATCAATTTCAATAGCAAGCTAAAAAAAAAAAAAAAAAAAAAAATTTATTTCTTTAATTTGTCCATAGTCAAAACTTAAACCAAATAAAATGTAGGAGTTTCAACATTTTGCTTTAGGTCATAGTTTCAAATTTCAATAATTATATTCTAGTATTTTTTGAATTTTTTGGTATAAATTACAAATCCCAATTATAAACACTTTAATATTTTAAATTTTATTATATAATTTTTTTTTTATTTCTGTCATTATTCCAGCAAACTTCTCGAGTGTCGCCTTTTTACTTTCTCCTCACTTGAGTGGGTAATTAGGCTTAAGTTAATTTGTTATTTATTCACTCCCAGAGGCGGCTCAATAATATCATAGGCCTAAAGCAAAATCTTTACAAGAGGCCCTACAATGAGCATCATTGACAAAATAGGCAAGTAAATATAAGGAATGAAAAAAAAAAAAAAAAGGAGAACTTGATTTTTTATATTAAAAAACTGAATGAATTAATGAAATATTTATTTGTTACGATACTTGCGTGTTTGATTGCATCGCAACTTAGATATAAGTAAGTGACTAACTAATGAATAGAGAAAAAGAATTCTGCACAAAAGTAAAATAAGATTGGCATAAAATTAGTTAGGTTGAATTTCCTTTGTCCCAATTATGTGGCATCGCTAGACTAGGCACAAAGTTTAAAAAGAAAAGGAATACTTTTGAATTTGCAGTCTAAAACAAACTTTTGACATTTATGTGGCTATAAATATTTTCATTAAGAGTTAAGGAGAATTTTAAAATTAAATTGTTTTTAGTTATAGAAAGATGACACTCCTTTTTTGACAAACTAAAAAGATAAGTGTATCACATAAATTGAGACCAAAAGAGTACTAATTAGTGAGATGGAGAAATTAAGTTATTAAACATTAATATGAAAACAAAGAAATAAATTCAATAATAAGAAATAATTTTATAAATTGTATAAGTACTATATATAGAGAAATAATAATTTTGGGGCCCCAATTTTTTGGGGCCTTCACTTGCTTTAGGGTCTAGCCGGCACTATTCACTCCACTTGTTCATTTGTACAGTCAAACCTTTTTATAATAAAGATCATCAGGCGCACTTTTTTTTGCGGTTATAAAGAATGGTTGTTATACACCTATAACAATATATATATATAGTGTTGTTATAGGCAAAAAAGATGCTTAAAATCTAATTTCTCATTTTTAATTGCTAAATTCTAAGCTTAATCACACTTTCTATAACGAAAGAAAATCCTTTAATAATGAAAATATATATTTTCTTATGATATTCTTTGTCACAAATAGTGTATTAAAGGATCAAATATTTGGCCAAAATCTCTACACTTATTATTGGTAATCATAGATATTCTATTTTTATAAAAATGGTTAATTATTATATTACCAAAAAAGAAGATACCTATTATATGGGGAGTAATTTTACAAAGAGCGTACTGCTATAAAGTTAGTTGTTGCTGTTATAGAAAAGTAAAATATAATATAAAAAATCGATTCCGAAAAAACTGAGTCACATAGGGAGATGCAATTATGTACGGATGCTGTTATAGAGTGGTGGTGTTATGTGCGGATGTTGTTATAGAGAGATTTGACAGTATTCAAATCTATATGTTTCACTCCATTGCGTAATTAGTATTAGATAATTCTAATTTTGATCTTGCATAACTATACTTATACACATATGTCATGTACTATTATTACATTGGCTCATTATGCTACTTCTTCTGTCCCAATTTAAGTGTTTTAATTTGGTTGAGCACAAAGTTTAAGAAATAAAAAAAAAAATTGAATCTTGTGATCCTAAACTAAAAATGTGAGTAATATATACTACAATTTTATTTGAATATGTGATTTTGTATTTGTCATGTATAATGTTTGAATGGTTAACTTTACTAAATAGAGTAGGAAACATTTTTTTTGACATACTAAAAAGCAGAGTAAGACACTTAAATTAGGAGTACTATTTTAGTTGGTAATACATTCTCCGTCTCAAATTATTTATTGTTTTGAAATTTAAGGCATAATTAATTTTTTATTTTACTCTTAGTACAATTTTATCATAAGTAAACATTTAATGGAGGCTGAGTTTTTTAAACATTACTGGTCAATAGTTGGTGTTGATGTTCAGAAAGCTGTTATGCAATTCTTTGATAATGGTAAAATGCTGAGAGAAATAAATTGTGCCACAGTGACTTTAATCCCAAAAGTTACTAATCCAACATACGCCAAGGAATTTAGACCTATAGCATGTTGTACTACACTTTACAAGATTATAGCTAAGATGCTTACTAACAGACTAAATACTGTTGTAGATTTCTTAGTTGACCCTGCACAGTCTGCTTTTATAGAAGACAGAAACATACTTGACAATGTCATTGTGGCTCATGAGTTGATTAAAGGATATATGAAGACAACAATCTCTCCTAGATGCACAATCAAAGTAGACATTAGAAAAGCATACGACTATGTCGAATAGGGTTTTTTGAAAATGATACTGTTGGAGTTTGGGTTACCAACCAGATTTGTAAACCTGGTAATGGAGTGTGTCACTACAGTTAGCTACTCACTACTGATAAATGGGCGTCTGACACCACAATTTCAGGCAAAAAAGGGGCTCAGGCAAGGCGATCCTATGTCACCTTACCTGTTTGTGTTGGTAATGGAGTATATGAGCAGATCTATGAAGCAGTTAAGTCTAAATCCAGACTTTAACTTCCATCCCAGATGCTCCAGACTACTTATTACTCATATTTGCTTTGCGGATGACCTATTACTTTGTTGCAGAGCAGATGAGAGTTCACTACAACTTATGATGCAAGCTTTTAGCCATTTCTCAGAAGTGTCTGGACTTGAGGCCAATATGGAGAAAAGTTGCATTTATATGGCTGGAGTGACTAATGAATTCAGTGATCAGATAGTACACCAGTTGAACTTCACTGCTGGATCATTGCCATTCAAGTATTTGGGTGTCCCTCTATCCTCAAGAAAACTGAGTGTCAATCAGTGTATGCCACTTATAGACAAAATAGTTGCCAGGATTAAATGCTGGACAACCAGATTTCTTTCATACTCTGGGAGATTGCAACTTATCAAAAGTGTATTGTTTGAAGTCCAAACCTACTGGGCCCAGGTGTTTTTAATCCCTAAGAAAGTCCATAAACAGATCACAACAATATGCAGAACTTTTCTTTGGAAGGAATCAACTGAAAGTAGCAACAAAGCTCCTGTGGCTTGGGAAACACTCTGTAAGCCTAAATCATCAGGAGGATTGGATATCATAGACTCTATCTTATGGAATAAAGCAGCTATCCTTAAGCTACTATGGGCACTGGCCAAGAAAAAGGATAGACTCTGGGTAGTTTGGGTGCACAAAGGTTTATATCAAGAGACAAGACCTGCAGGAAATGGAGACTCCCAAACAAGCAAGTTGGATCATGAGGAAAATATTTGATGCCAGAAAAATGCTAACCATTGGACTTGAAGAATTAAACTCATATGAGGTACAGGAGAAATTCAAAATCGGCAAAGCTTACAGAGCCCTTCAACCATCCTGGCCAAAGGTACATTGGAAGAAATTGGTACTGTTAAAAGGATTGGTACCAAAACACCAATTCATTCTATGGTTAGCTATACAAGAAAGTAATAGAGACAGACTTCAAAAATGGGGTATACAAGTGGAAAAGAAATGTGTTTTATCTGAAACAGATGTGGAGGAAAAGCTGGATCATTTATTCTTCCAATGCTCATACTCTCAGTTCATATGGAAGACTTTTATGACATGGCTTGGGATCAACAGGCAGATTGGCAACTGGGAATCAGAGATTACTTGGCTAGCTCAAAGGACAAAAAGTAGAAATTCAACATGTACAGTTCTTGGAATTGTATTTGCAGCATCAGTCTACCACATCTGGCAGGAAAGAAACACCAGAAGATTTCAAAAACAAAGAAGAGAGAAGACAGTAAGGATCAGAGAAATAGTATTACTGCTACATATAATTGGCCAAAACTGTAAATGGAAAGGAGTCCTAGCTACTCTAAATAGTTATCCATGTTAGTCATATGATGTACACATTGAGGGAAATTGTCCAGGAACAATTCTTGAACCTGAGATAATGGACAGTGTTTAGAGTTTATTAGAAATTATGTCTGTGTGAGACCCTGACTCTATACTCCAAAGAGCAGGCAGTGTAACTATTTCCAAATGGTTGAAATAAAATTTTCCTTTTCGACAAAAAAAAAAAACATTTAATGGAGAAAAAATATAACTTAGATATAAATAAAAATAAAATTAGTTAAATAATTAATTTTTTAAAGGAGGTATAATATAAAAAAAGACAAATAATGAAGAGCACATGGTCACGTGTACCCATATCTCTTTGGAGAAAAAACAGATCGACCGAAAATGGGGGAATTGAGCGGACTGAAACTAGCGCAAAGGCATGGAAAATCAAGAGTGAGAGTAGGTAGGGTTTGGCCATAATGCAATGTTAATGTTTCATTACAATTGAGATTGATGTATATACTTAAAAAAGAAGGTATATATTTTAAGTATTTAATTTATTTTTATTTTATTATATATAAACGAGAACCACAAAGTGTTGTCGTCCTCATAGGGTCAACTTGATAATTTTGTTTTTGGATGCTCTGAAGTTGGACACATGTTGTAGCTGAGCTTTGCCAGGATTTTGCTGGTTTTGGAAAAGTAAAATATATGAGTCCCACTATCATATCTTATCTTAAGTTGTCAATTTTCACATTTACGCATTTAAACTTTTTCTATTCATCTAATTCAATTTTGGCAAGATTATTTATTTTTAATATGTTCTTTTGGTAATCGCTTGCTAAAAAGTCTAATTACTATTACTACCATTATTATGGTTTGACTAAAGCTAATCTAAGACTCGAGATCATGACTATCTGTGTCTGATTATTGACAGAAATTCAATGAAGAAATTTGCCTTTGTAAATGGTTTTTTTTTAGGGTTTTCCACCTGGTGTACGGTACCCACATTGGAGCCCGACTATATTGGGATTCACGTCGGATAAGGCCCATTACTGAGTGAAGCTCTCTCTATCAGGGATTTCTCCATACTTAAGGCTCAAAGCCGAAACCTCTGGTTAAGGAGGTAATATTGCTCAATTCTAAAAAAGAATCTAATAAATAGCATAACTCAATAAATAATACTTTGTATTTTTTTTTAATGCACATGAAAAAGCCAAATAATAATTAAAATGGAATGGAGAAGGTATTTTCTTATGAGGCGTGAAATAAGCATAAAAGCAAAATGAATTGAAAGGGGTACTTTATTAATGTACTTTAATTATTACTCCTATTAATTAATATCCTTATAATATCATTAATAGGTAAATTTGAGCAAAGTCCCTAAACCAATGTTATAAATAATGTCGTATAAACTTGAAGCCATTTAAATTTGTTGTTGTATTAGATGAAAAAATGCGTTTTGCAATAGCTCTTGCCACATGAAATTATGAGTGAAATTAAAACTTAAAAAATATCAAAATAGATTTATTTCTATCTAAAACTAAGAAATTACATGCTCACAGATTCATAAAAATGCCAATGTTAAATTTTAAATCATATATTTTTTTTTTTTATAAAATATCAAATTACTTGCGGTCTTTTGGTATTTTTAAAATTCTTCAGCCAAAATTCTTTCATCATAAATAATTTCTTAATTTAAAATTATCCAATTGTAATTAAGAATTTTAATAATTATGAAGTCTTATTAACAAGACTTATTTAACGTGCCATACAAATTATATTCTTTATTTAAAATTATTATTTTTATATCTTGAGTTTGAGAGCCCGGGCATAATGAAAACTAGTATGTGTATACGTGAGAACACACAGTATGTGTATACGTGAGAACACACTCAATTTTTTTTAAAATTTAAATATCTTTTTTATTATGTGTTCAATTGCTACAAATTTTGGTTACAAGGTCTTGTTTAATGCCTGCACTGGTAGTAGTTGATAAATGTTCCACTGCAAAAAGCGCCCGTGGTTTCGGTGGTGGGGCCAGCCAATAAATAAACTCTAGTTGTATTGAAAGAGATAAGTACTAACATGGATTAACGTGGGAGTACTACTATAGATACGTGTCCAAATACTCCCACTATAGATACGTGTCCAAATACACAAGTACAACGTACATCGCACAGAGCTGCTGACTAGCAAAGACAAAAAGAGAAACCGAAAATGGGGGAATTGAAGGGACTGAAACTGGCACAAAGGCATGGTAAATCAAGAGTAAGAGTAGCCAGGGTTTGGAAAGATGGAGATGGAAAACATCACTTTGCTGAATGGAGTGTTAATATCAGTCTCCTCTCCGATTGTATACCTGCTTATATCACTGGCGATAATTCCGATATCGTTGCCACTGATATCGAAAAACACTCGCCAACAGTTGAATCATATGCTTGCATGTAGAATTCTGTTAGATCAGGTACATCTGATGCTCAATATCATCATCTTTGAAACTTCAGAAATGTTATTTCAGTTTTTTTTTTTTTCCCTTTTTCTGATACAATTGTGGAAGATATTGACTGATCGCGAATTTTCTTCACTAATATGCTACAAAAGTTTTAGACATTCAGCTTTTACTTGTTTGGAAGCCTGTTTGGCCATGTGGCAACGCGGGTGAATTAAAATCCATTTAGTCAAGATCAGGGATATTTTTAAGTGTGGCAATAGTTTGGGCTTCAGCCTTTCAAAAAAGTACTTTTAGTGAATAGATGCCTAACTCAATTCATTATTTCCTAATGTAATTAAAAAAAAAAAAAACTAGAAAGGGCTCTTAGATATGGAACAAAACCGCATGTTTCTTTTTTTTTTTTTGTTTTTTGGGACAAATTTTTTTTTTTTCCTTCGCCCTTTGCATTCAAAGACCGGATTAAAAAAATGATCTTATTCCACAACAACGAAAGCACTTTTTCGCTCTTTCATATACTAGGGGATTTCACTTGGAAAAGAAAATGTTCTAAGCAGTCGGTGTGTTGGCCGATTAATTTAAAAATTACTTTTGAGCAGCAATTAGTATTTGATCAAGCTTTTAAAAAGTACTTCTAAGAGCCCGTTTGGATTGGCTTATAAGCTGTTTTTTGGTTTTTTAGGTGTTTGACAAACCAACTTATAAAAATAAAAAACCAGGCTGTTCAATAACCAAAAAATAAGTTACATGTATATTTATTTTTTTTTTGTTCATGTACATATATTTTTTGAACACCAATCCGAACATATATTACAGTGTATATTTAGGTTCACTTTTTTAAAACACCCCGAGTAAAAATCTGTATTTATAAGCTAAAAAAGTGCTTTTTAAAAAAATTTGGGGTGGCCCAACTTATTTTTTTTGGCTAATAAGCTATTTTTTGATCAAAGCCAAACAGACTCTAAGTGTATTTTCTCAAGAGTGCTTTTGGGAAAAAACTACTTTTTTTTTAGCTTCTCAAAAACAGCTTTTGCTACTATTTCTTGCAAAAGCTTGGCCAAACACTTAATTTTGGCCTGCCAAAAGCCTGGCCCAACAGGCCAGATCGGATTATATTGTGTTCGTGTAAGTTAGATTTTCCTTTGTCTTTTGGTTTTAATTCTAACAATTGGACACCTGAAACAGGTGTATGCCAAAGCTAAGGAATGTTCAGAGCAACTCTCAGCTGAAGATTTTGCCATTGTACTTGCAAAGCACTTCACTTCCTATTATCAGCAGGTATCATTTTATCTCGTCACTTCATGATGTCACCTATCCACGTCGTTATTCTAGCCACTGAATTTAGAAATTTCTGAAGGGTACTCTCTTTTGTAAACATCTAAGGCATCTCTTTTTTTGGGCATAGATCAATCTTATTTCATGTCCTTTAATCTCATAATTGCTCTGTTGAGAAGCATAAGCAATTGTGTGTTTGTTGCATTCTGTTGTGTGCAGAGTTTGGGAGTTTTTGTGCTCTGCTCATGGCATTGTTTAATTATAAGACTGACTTATGTGTCTTCTACAGCTCACCTTACATGGATCTTCTTAAGTGCTTTTTTATGTTCTGTTATTGTAGGTAACTGCTGCAATCGTTAATATAGTTGAAAAGCCATGGGAACGCATTAGCATAAAGGGGCAACAGCATGACCATGGTAAGCCTTTTGAATTACGACTGAATGTGTTACATACTTCCATATTGAATTTCCCCTCCCTTTAGAAGTTAAAATGAAGCTCTAACTTACATTGTGCTGCTAATTCTCATGAATTGTAGTGAGTATTCTTCTTGATTCCTCGTCTGCTGGTTGGCTGATTTCCTCCTTTGCTTGACTGTGTTTCATCTCCTTAGTGTCAAATTAATTTTCTTAGACCACCACCATGAGTGATTTGGAATTCCACTCCCATTGTAAGTTATGATAAGACATTTTGTGAGTAATTCCCATATCCCATCCCCCCCTCTCTCTCACACACACACATGTTACCATCTCTTCCAGAAAATCAGCCAGTGTCACAGACATCTGAGCTTTCATTTAACAATATGGGGCCAAATGTGATAAGGCAAGATCAAGTTCAAAGTCAAGTCTGAGACAATCTTGCTTCCAAATAATGATTTCTTCCCGTCAAAGCTTCCTAAATGGTCTGAATTTTTTTTGAGAAGGCTAAATGGTCTGAATTTTCCTTTTTCTCATCTCATCATGATCATTTTTTTTTTTGAAAATTAGATCTTAATGAAATGTTAAAGCATTTTGGTTAATGACTACAAACTGGTTAATGCAGTTAACTAGATAAACCTGATCTAACATTGTAATCCTTGCTTGGTAGCATCATGAATTTCCATAGAATGTATTTGCTTGCTTTTGGTTTAAATTAGAATAAGCTCAATCTGGGTGATATCTTCTCATCTGCCTAAGTCTTAGTAAGCAGAGTTACTGGGTACTTGTGCTAGTGGAGGTACCAAGTACCCGGTGGATTAGCAAGGTGTGTGCAAGTTGGCTCGGACACCACAGTTATCCAAAAGAAAAAGAAAAGAATGAGCTCAATTTAATGGTAATCTATAGAAGAATCTACTTCGACTTTCCAAATTTGCTGAGCAATTTAGTGAGATTTCTTTCAGGAAATAACTGTTACATATTTTCTTTAATCAAGAAAATGATGGGTCCAAGTGGATCAGGGTGATAAAAGAAAATTTTGGCACTATCCACATCTTCAGGGAAACAGTAGAATATTTGTGGTCCATACAAGTTTCGAACCTGAACCTTAACGTTCAAGCAAAAACTGGAACTTCTTAAATTAGCTAATTAAATTTTCGCAACAAGAAACTTATCTTTCCTAAACCTTGTTCCCTTGATAAAAAGGACATCTATCTTCCGGAAACCTAGTCTTCTCCATGGTGAAAAGACTATACCTTTGTAGCTTTCTCCTTTTCTCCATCAATCACCATTTGCTACCCTCATACTGCTGCTCACTCGGATTTATTTCAACTAGTTTGCCCTCAACTTATGCATTTGTCAGCATTGTATAATAAGCTGAAATAATTAGGTAGTTAAGATATCTTTTTTAGGAGACTGGATCTCCTCAAGGGACTAATTGAAATGACAACACAGGGTTGACTTGCATAGTTGGTATCAACTCTACAAGTACCCACCAAGGTTTATCCCCTCTTTTTAAGTTCACGCTATGTAGCATTGTGCATGTTAAAAAAAGGTTAGATTTGACAAAGGCATGGATGCTCAAAAAACGATGGCATGGAGTAAAATGGTTTCCAGTGGCTGGAAATGTTTGCTCATCTTTTCTCATGTAATTCATATCAGATCGTCATGTAGAGACTACAATGACCTCTTAAACAATCAAACTATTTAGGGATATGTGCACCACCTCATGGGATGAATGATCTTCAGCATTAAATGCTGTTTGTAACTTGATAACTTGACTGAAGATGCTTGAACCTTGTATTTAACAGCTTGCTTGTCGTCATTGAACCCCTTCTTCCTGGTGATTCACCAAAAGGTTACATATAACACCAGTCCCTGACACGCTGTCAAGCGTGGGTTGCGTAATCTGTTAAGCATTCAATTAGTTATCAGTCACAGATGTTAATTAGAAGCTAAGTAATGTTAAATATAGAGACTGGTGGTGGATCTTCTTGAGACAGTTTGATCACTAAATTAGAACATTAATGATAGATCCAGCCCAGCTTATCCACACCATGAGTTTCTCCTTTTTACTTTCCACCAGCACATGTACCACGTAACATCTAACTCTTCTAACAAAGGCGGCAGATGATTCTTGGTTTGTTGGGTTCAAACCTTGAAAGGCTCGCACCCGCTTCACTGACCACTAGGTCACTCTCTTTGGTGCTAAACCAAGGCTTAGGCAGATGTTTTTTTGTCTGTGGAAGGCTTCCTATTCTTCTGCTCTTCCTTGTCAAAATGAAAAAAAATTCTTCTGGTCTTTAATGCAACTGCAATCTAGGTCTTTCCTTTTGTTATAAGTAGAATTCTTTTAGTTACTTTCTATCAAAAGACTGAAACGAAATAGGTCCTAAAATTATCAACTCGCCATTTTGGGCAAGTAATTTGACAAAATCCTTGCAGGTTCATATTGGACTGAGAATAAAGCTCTATGTGACCAGCTTTTCTTTTGCAAAATGCTTCCAAGAGCTATTTTATGGCTGAAGCAACTTTTCTGGAAATACTGTTCAAATCCATTTTAGCTGTTCATATCAATTTTTAGCTATAAAAGGCCTTAAAGTTCGACCTGTCGTATATTACATGGAGGTATAATTTTCCCTGGAACATAGTTGCAACCTGAGAGTTGCAGTTTGTGGACCTCCTGTTTCTTGAATTTATTGGCTTGGAATACGATCTAATCTAGGAGCTGAATTTTCACTGGATGAGACCCCTTGAAAAGGGTTTTGGAACCTCAAAAATGGGCGTCGTTGTAGGAATCGAAAAACAGTTGTTGTTTTGTTTCAATGTTCAATGAAACTTAAGAGAATTCAAGTGGATTGCAGGGGAAAACATCTAGCTTGGGATGCCTAAGTGCCTTAAGCCGCTAATTTCGCTTTTGTTTGATATCTCTAACTCGGTGCACCTCCTAACTTTGCCTTCCATTTATACGATCTGATTTTCTATCTGATGAAGAGATCCACTGAGATTAACGAGGAAGCTGGTTTTCCTTGGGACTAATTCTATTGTTCTATGTTGCCATCATTATAAGGTTTTAAGCTTGGCTCTGAGAGACACACAACTGAAGTAATGGTCGATAAATCGGGAATATTGCGCATGACATCTGGTATCGAAGGATTATCAATTCTGAAGACAACTCAGGTAATCCCTGTTACACATCTGCCTAAATTTAGCTGTATTTTCTGCTTCAAGTTGTTGCGGGTAAGGCTAAAGTTCCAAATACCTCAAAAAACAAGAAAGAAAAGGGTTCTGGAGTTTAAGTGAAAGCTGTTTGCACTAGTTCTATTAAGATATGCGATCCTCCTTAATAAAAAAGAGATATGTCGCTCCCAAGGAAGTCTTTTTAGTTTGTTTTTCCCGCACCACCCGGACGGTGGTAGTGGAGGTGCAGGGCTATGGATCAGGGCAAGGCAACAAGGGTAGTACTCTCATGAATGATGGAGAATAGTCAATATATAGTTTATATGTGGGTCAGACAAGATCCATTTGGCCCCGCACAGGTCCTTAGTCTTCTTTACTCTGAAATTGAAGTGTCAGCACCTAATACTTCTTCCTATGGGAATAAAGAACAACTTCTTCTTTTTTCACGCGTGATAAAAATTTGTAGCACACGTTTCTTGGTACACCACCCTAAACAAATGGCTAACAGAATTTCATTCATAATAAGTGCATTATCCATTTGCATAACAAATAGCTCATTGAAACAGTCAGGTTTTGAAGGATTCATTAGGGACAAGTACACTATGTTGCCTGAAACACGGGAAAGGATGATGGCTACAGAGGTCACTGCATCTTGGAGGTAAATTATTTATCTTGTTAAAGTTAGATCTTGGTCTTGCTTTGTTAGTTGTTCATCATTGGACCATGTTTCATTTCTGCCCATTGTTGACCGTGTTGTGAACTTGAACATTGGTTCATATAGGTACTCTTTTGAGTCTCTCTCAAGTCTTCCCCTGAAGCCTCTGTATTTCACAGAGAGATACATGGATGTGAAGGAGGTCCTGCTAAACACATTCTTTGGCCCATCTAAGGAAGGAGTATACAGTCCTTCTGTTCAAGCCACGCTTTATGAAATGGCAAAGGCTGTTCTTGGAAGGTCTTTCTCTCAATTCCAACTCACAAGACGTTTTCCTAAATCTTATAGAAGAGAAACTAAACCTCAAAGACGCTTTATTTTCTTCTTCAAGTTTCATAATTGCCTTGAATCACAGTTTCTAGGTATTATTCTTTCAGGTTTCCCGACATTTCATTCATTCAGTTGAAGATGCCAAATCTCCATTTCCTGCCAGTCAATTTGCCAAGCAAAGATAATCCAGTAATTGTTAAGGTAAAGTTTCCCCTCCCTCATTTGCTGGACTTCAGTGAAACTGTGTGCTGAAATGACAGTGAATTTGATGACCAAGTTATTTCCCAACACTTGTAATGATATTTACCAGGCAACATCCCTTCCAAAACTGAACCAATTTCCATGAGATAAGATGGGCAGTTACTTAAACCTCCTCTCTAGCTTAGGAAAACTAAATAAACCTTTGAGAAAAACTTTGAGGCCTTCCCTTTTGTGACAATAGAAGAGGATGTTGTCAAGTTTAACAATAATGTGACCAAAATGGCGTCATTCGTGTGAATTGATTCTTTAAGAAGTTTTGAATGATATACACAGCGTACATATAAATCTAAAATAAAAGGAAATTCACAAAAGTGAAGAAAAGAAATATATAGTAAGAAAAAAGAAAGATAAGAAGTTAATCCTCCTGGCATCATCCTTAGTACTAGTTTATATTTTGTGGTATATACATTAATACATGTTCCCCCCAAAAAAAAAAAAAAAAAAACATCATCCTTAAACATTAATACATGTTCCCCCCCAAAAAAAAAAAAAAAAAAAAGGTGAGAGAAAGAGACCAATGGAGAAACTGAGCTGTTTTAGGAAAGTGCAAGACAGGCTGGGTTAGAAGGGGAAAGGAAGGGACTAAGGGCCAGGGAAGTCAAGGCTGCTGGGGCATTTGTGCAGAGGAGTTATGGCTGGGCTTGGGAAGGGGAGCAATCATGGTAAGTGAATCAATGGAGCTGGCATAGAAGATTCATAGTGATAAGGTCCAATTTTTATTCATGTTAAAGAGAACTTCAAAGTAGATATATTGCAATGACTTCAAAATTGATGCTTGATAAATGCACAAAAGCTAGAGTAGCCGACACTGGCTAAGAAGAAACTTCAACAAACTAGGTGGATGTTCTCTTTACCAACTTTTGCCATGGCATAATGCAGCTTAATCATATAATGGTCTAATCTCTGGAAGCTGGAAAATATCTGAACTTTTTCGAAGTATTGAAAACGTGTCATTACTGGAGGGATGGCCTGCATGGATTTGGCCTCGGGGAGGAAGAGAGCAGTGGTTTGCCAACATTGTCAAAGGGAATCCTCCTGCGGGTCAAGGGCTCCTTCTCCCATCCCCTTCTTCAAACTCTGATTCATATTTTTCATAGAGAATTCTCTGATCAAGGATAGAATCAGAGCCCTTTTGCATCATAGTGTGATCCCAATCTGAGTATAACAAATCCACATTCTCAATTTAATACTAATAACTTAATGCCAAATTGCGGTGGTACAGTATCTACATGTATTGGAAGAGTTTGAAACAAGAGAAGTTAATGCAGTGGGTACAGTTAATAATCCACGTAAATGATTCGCGAGTTACATATCTTTAACCATGTATTGTCCAGTTGCTTCAAATGTTTAGTTTTCAAGTTTCAATGCTGCACAGCAGTCTGCATTCTTTCGGTTAGAAATGTCATGCTGCTATAAGTTGATCCTCTTGGGCATTATATACCTCTTATCATATACTCATGAGCTTGAATCAATGGCTGATATTAATCCATTGTAACCTTTCAGTTTGATGATGATGTTTATTTGCCTACGGATGAACCGCATGGAACAATTCAGGCCACTCTCAGTCGTATTAGGTCAAAGATGTAAAATGCTGCTGATCAAAGGGGGCCCATTTTCATTTTCTTACATTTAAGTTGTTACCAGCCCAAATCAACTCAAGGGGAGAAGTTCCTAGCAAGAAGCAACAACGTAACATGGTTCTGAAACTTGGAAGTTTGCTGTACACATGTAGACATGGGTGTCTAATTGTCACTGTCGTGTAAAATAAAGAATGTGATATTTGTTTCTCAAGTTCTTGGACAACATGATTTGTCATTGTGATATAATTGGAATTGTGGCTAAACGAGGAACTCCCCCTCCCGAGTCGACAATAAATCGATGTCTTGTTTAAGTCGTGTTGGTCATTGTACCTTATACTGATTATGTAACAGACAGCTCTGAAAATAGTATCAGGGGAAAATCTCTTTTATACTCAAGATTGAGATTAAAAATCTTACTCCTCCAATTTACAAAATATTAAGGCTAAACACATCTACTTTTCAGGGTGCAATGAGACATTGAATCTTTATTTCTAGCAGATGAGTTTACTGATATACGAATCCTGGGGGATAAATTATAGGAAATGTATTAGGGCTCCGTACTAATCATAATGATCTTACATTTAAAAATAGTACTGAAAAAATCACAGGAAGACAATTGACTATTTAGTTCTACGAAACCATATACTCTCTCTGTTTCAGTTAATGTAGTAATATTTTATTTTTAGTTCGTTCCACAAAAAGAGGTAGCTTTTTAATTTGAAAATAATTTAACTTAAACTTGTCATTTTATCGGTGATAAACGTTATGAAATATAGTTATGATGACAAATTTTGAAAGTGTTATGATCACACAATATTATGACATGCTGATGAATGATGATCAAACGTTTCAAAAATTTCATTCCTTTCGTTAAATTTGGTACTTTTTTAAAAATACAACTGGAAGGGATAAGCGGCGGATGCTTTTTAATTTTTTTAAATTATTAATATATGGAAAGAACGTCAAGAGAAACAGAGACAGTGAAACATAAATACGATTATAATATGAAAAATTACTATCCCTTCGAGTGAGAAGAAACTCTTTAACACTAATATTCCCTCCATTTCGTTGTATGTGATGTTACTTAATTAAAAATAGAGTTGAAGAATTTTCATTTTTGAAATTTGCGATAGAAAATAAGTCTCATGTGATTATATATTATCACATTAAGAATCAGATGAGAAGTTAAAAGTTAACAAAGAAAAAAAAAATCATTAAAACAAACTAAAATGGAAAGTTCATTAGGTAAATTGGGACCATTGAAATACTAAAATATCACTAGTATTATTTATATGCATATTAATCTTTTATGTACCTAGCCTCCAAACCAAGCAATGGGAGGATTAGAGAAGACAGAAACAAAGAACTCTTTAAATTCTTCATCTACCTCATTGGTTACCTCATTGGTTTTAATAATATAAAAAAGGAAAGAGAATTTAAAGACAATTTCTCCTTTTCCTCTTCCATTTTTAGCATTTAAAAAACAAAAAATAAACATTATTCTGTTTGCATTAATTCTTCTACCAAGTACCAAAAAGAAATCCAAGAATCTTCCTCTTGCTTTCTCTTTCTATAATCAGAAAAAACAATTCCCTTTTGATTTTCATGTTCTAGAATACAGGTTTTTGACCTTTGGTTCATCTCTTAACTAAGAAGATACCATTCTTTTTATTATTGGGGCACACACCTTTTTTTCTTGTATATAAGAGGGTATTTGAAGTTCTATTCTCCCAACAAAATTAAATTGCAAATTGTGCATTAATACAACTTGGGTATAGCTTTGTTTTGTGATACGGGAAATTGGGTCTGCTATTTCTTGATTTTTTTTCCTTAAAGTTGAGATTTTTTTTTTTTTACCTGAAATTTGGATATGAGTTTAGGGGGAGAAAAGAAAAATGTGGTAGTTATTGGGGGTGGTGTTGCAGGTTCTGTTGTTGCCAAAACTCTTCAAAATGAGGCCAATGTTTCCCTTATTGATGAGTAAGTATTTCTCTTTTTATCAACTTTTTGCCTCTCATTCTTCAATTGCTTGTTACTCCCTCCGTCCCAATTTAAGTGTCTTAGTTTAACTAGACACGGAGTTTAAGAAATAAAGACAGACTTTTGAATTTTGTGATCTCAGATTAAAGTTGTGTACTAAAATATCCTTTGATTCTTGTGGTTATAAACTTGCTAGCTAGGTAGAATGTTTGAATTGTCAAATTATTAAATATAGAAAGAGGCACGGAGGGAGTAGTTGTTAGCTTTAGGGATTGATCATTTCAAGTTCTTGATTTTTATCATGACTACTTGTTTGAACTTGTTTATTGCCACTCCATTTCATTTTATGTGTCTTAGTTTGACTGAGCACAGAGTTAAGGAAGATTTTTGAATCATGTGATCTTAAACCGAAGATGTTAAAATGTCATTTGATCTTATGGTTTTAAATATGTCATTTAGGATGTTGGATTTTAAGAGTTACTAAACATGAAAAGTGGCATTCTTTTTTAAACAGACTTAAAGGGACAGTAAGTCACATAAGCTGAATTGGAGAGAGTATTAGTTTGTTGTGCGTAAATTAACTGTATGCATGAAATGGAACATGAAATGGAACAGGAAGGAGTATTTTGAGATAACATGGGCAAGCTTAAGGTCTATTGTTGAACCTACATTTGCTAAAAGATCAGTGATTACTCACACTGAGTACCTTCCTCAAGCGAAAATCATTGCATCAGCTGCAGTTGACATCACAGACACCGATATATTAACCAAACAAGGCAATCGAATTCCCTATGACTATCTTGTTGTTGCCACTGGTCATACACAAAGCGGTGCTTCAACGAAACCGGAGAAGATTAGTCAATACCTAGCAGGTATTGGTTCATCTCATTCAATGTAGTCACTTTTGTGTTCTGCTTTCATAGAACGCAAAAGCTTATGTCCAACTAGTTTTACTTTTACCTTAAGACACCAACCTTAAGAAATTCAACGGTTTTCTGATAGGTTCTTAAATACTCAAATGGTGATATATTTCCATCACTTTACTAACAGCTTGTCTTACTTCACAATCCCATAGTTTTGAACATGCACAATTACCTTCCTTTAGATTGTCATTTTACCTGTATTATAGCTATGCATTTTTTTTAAATTTTTTTTTGACTTTCTATCACTCCAAATACCATATGATAGTAGGAAAAAAGTATGAGGTGGAGGCCAAGATATATGGAAAAGAAAGGAACAAAGTGACAAGAGAATCACTTTTTTTCTTTTGTCTGTTTAGGAGCCTAGAGAGGCTAACAGAAATTCTTAACTCTGGTCATGTTAGCAGCACAGATGTCTGAATGTTATTCGTCGAAACCATAGATTGATGTAGGCTCTTACTATTTGATACCACGTGTATACTGGAGCTTAAATCCACAACTTCATTAATTTTTTTTTTTTTTTTTTTTGATATCCTTGGTGTCCGTGCCAGCTTACGCGCACCTCGACTAGTTCCACGGGATACCTGCCACCTCCCACCAGCAATAGGTACTAGGTAATTCTGTCCACCAAGGCTAGGACGGGAAGAAATCACCTAGTGTTTTTTTTTTTATCAGAAGCAGTCTCTATACCTTCACAAGGTAGAGGGGTAGGCTGCGAACACACCACCCTCCCAGACTCCACTTGTGGGATTACTCTGGGTATGGTGTTGTTGTTGTTGCTGAGATTTGAACCTTAGACCTCATAGTTCTCAACCCACTTCATTGACCACTGGGCCACACGCTTGGGTGCTACTTCATTAAAGCTTTACCTTAAAGAAAAAAGTAGAGAATGATAGCTCTACAATCTGTTTTGCCTGAGAGGAGGATGACTTACCTAGGGATGACTGATTTATCATGAAAGAGCAGTAATACAAATCTAACTTTCCATTGTTCATCAAATGAAGCTGAAATTGTACTTAATCAGGGTAAGCATACTTGTGCTTAACTGTTGTTCCTTCGTTTACAGAGAATGAAAAGATAAAGGCTGCAAACTCCATATTAATAGTCGGAGGAGGGCCAACAGGTGTGGAGCTGGCTGGTGAAATTGCTGTTGATTTTCCTGCTAAGAAGGTGACGCTGGTGCACAGGGGTTCAAGATTGTTGGAATTTATCGGAGAAAGTGCCAGCAAAAAGGCACTGAATTGGCTTACTTCAAAGAAAGTTGAGGTCATCGTAGGGCAATCTGTCGATGTAAACTCTGCATCAGAAGGCGTTTATAAAACATCGGGTGGAGAAACCATAGTTGCTGATTGCCATTTTTTCTGCATCGGTACACCATTTGGTTCAGCATGGCTAAAAGAAACTATCTTAAAGGATAGTTTGGACAGTCGAGGAAGGCTAATGGTTGATTCAAATTTGAGGATCAAGGGACACAACAATATCTTTGCTACTGGGGACATTACCGATATTCCGGTAAGTCAATCAAACCCTTTTTAATCTTTTCTTAAGGGTTTTCATGTCTCATACTTGTTGTCATACCTATAAACCTTTAAATGTTAACCTCCCTCTTCCAAGACAAGTGGTAGTACTTAAAAAGTATGTTTCAATTATGGTTCAAGAACCCCCTGTCTATGCATCCTCTATTCCTGGTTCCCTTTTCCATAGTCATAAACCGAGCTTGGGTCTAGAGTTCAATTTTTTTTTTCCTTCATTTTTTTGAGATTGTTGCAGCTGTAAAAGATTAATTACTGAAAGCTCTTGATATGCTATATGTCCATTTCTTGTTATCACCAAAAAAAAGTGTCATGTCTAATTTTGTCATCATAATCTGCTTACCTATGTTTGTGTTGGTGTTTATAGAGCTAACAATATGTTAAATCTATTATGATATATGCTAATGCTACTTAAGTACTTGAATAGCAACTTCAGAAAACATGACGATGGTGTTGCTATCTCCAATGCATTTCAGTATAACTTTAACCTTTGCTAATATAGCTGCAGCTACTTGTTCATACTTTTCCCTACCCTCCTTATATAGAAAAGCCATGAAAGTAGCCAGACTTGGCTAATTTTTTTTTTTTTTTTTTTGGAAGTAGCTAGACTTGGCTAATATGCACATATGTAACTGGATAACTATTACTCTACCAGTAAAAGCTCCAATAGATCATAGTAATTCTTGCGTCATAAGAAGCATTTTATCTGCAAGACGTCCTTACTTTGTGATGGTGCAATATAGGAACTTAAACAGGGATATTTGGCTCAAGAACATGCAAAGGTAGCAGCCAAGAATATCACGTTGTTAATAAAGGGAGCGGAAGACGATCACAAATTGGCTGTGTATAAGCCAGCAACCAAGGCATTGGCTTTAGTTTCGCTTGGGAGAAAAGACGCAGTGGCTCAATTTCCTTGTTTGTCAATTGCTGGACGCGTTCCAGGCATGATAAAATCCGGGGATCTATTTGTTGGAAAGACGCGCAAGGGACTTGGTCTACAGCCCGATGTTTAGTTGTCTTGTATATCAAGAACTACGCATGTTATATAAGTTAAATTTATTTATTTATTAACTTTGTTGTTTGATGGTTCTTCTAAATATTCATGTTCTCTCGTTTGATTTTCTTTTTTCAATCTTAATACAAGAGTGTTTTTACAGCCCTCAGTTCTTTTATTTTCCTAACCTGCTGCTCAACATAATTTCCTGTGCAGTTAAAAATTGGCATGCTACCTATAAGTTCACTGGCAATATACCATTTACGCTTCTCATAAGGCATAATACGTATACTGACTTTCAAACTTGGCCTCAGCTGGCAAGTATGTCTTCGAACTTTGGGTGTGGATAAGTAGGCAACTCAACTTGTAAGAAGTTGAACAGGTAAACATAAATACTGATGTGGCACTGACGTGACATATAATTTTTTGAGGTGTCTAGATGATTATTTTGTAAGGTGGAGTGCACAATTGCCAAAGTGGAGACAAGTTGAAGTGACTACTTGTATACACCCACAATTGAAGGGCATACTTGCTATTTGAGGTCAAGTTTGAAGGTCTGTTTATGTATTATGCTCTTTTTTATAACAGTATGAACTTAAAACAACAACAAAGCACAAAGAAACTTCTGTTTGTATACCGTATGCATAGGTGTGTTCATGGGTCAGTTTTAGGTTAAAACCAAAACCAAATCAATCTAGCCTGTTTTTAAAATTATTAAAACCAAACCAAACCAAATAGAATACATATTCATCGGTGGATTGGGTCGATTTTTATGAAAATTAACAGTATTTCTCTCTTTCATGTTTTTTTCCCTACAATTAGGAGAGAATTTTCTATCATTTTTCAACTTATAATCCATTACTACCCTTTTATTGTGGTAGCTATAGTTTCTTGCATTATGGAGAAAATGTCTTAAGATTTATGATTTAAATTAAGTGAATAAAGTTTATAAGAAATACAAAAAATAAATCAACATAAATCTCATATAGTTGTTTCTTTGAATAAATGAGTTTGAATTCATGGATTTTTTTTTTTTTTTTTTTTTTTTTTTTTTTAAATCGGCTTCGTGATAAAGTTCATTAGCCTATTAAAAATGAATAAAATTTTACTTAAACAATATATAAATTATTTAAAAGTATTTATAAAAACTAATATATTGTATATATATAATTATACAAATTATCTATAAAATTTGTTGGTTCGGTTCGGTTCGGTTTTTTCTTCGGTTTGCTTTTAGTAAAACCAAAACCAAAATCAAAACCAAACCAAATATTATCGGTTTTTAAAAATTCAAAACCTAACCAAACCTAATCCAAGTAAATATCGATTTATTTAATCGGTTTGATTTTGGTTTTCGATTTGGATCGGTTTTTAACCAAACCGTGAACACCCATACTTATGCATCCCTTTGAATTATCTAAACACCGATGCAATTCCACACCCAAAAAACAAGGTCGCAAAGCTCTACACATCGTATTTCGCTGTTGCAAAATGTATTAACTTGACACGGAGGTGCGATAAAATAATTTCAAGTTTGATGGGGTAAGATGAGATATCCAGAATTAAGTATGGGATTAAATGTATACTGTGTTTTGGTTGATGGTATAAATTTAATGTGGGATAATTTTATACCGTCAACCAAGATAAATTAAAACCGTCAATCAAATACAACATAAATTTAATCATGGACTTAATTCTGAATATCCACCTTATCTCGCGTAGCAAACCTAAGTCCTAATAAGGTTTTGATAAATGAAAATGAATTATGGATACAAGTAAAACTTTTAAGTAGAAAATCAGAATGTCAATTACCAGTAAATATATTTTTGCATGATGTAGGCGTAACAGAGGTTTAAACAACTCTTGTATTTAAATCATTTGCTTTCTGTGATTTTAACCCAATTTATTACACATAGAAGTGTGCATAGCGCAGTTTCTTTTTCTCTCATTTGAACTTCAAATTGCAGGTACAAACTCCAATCTTTTCTCTGTAAAATTAGAGGGTGAATCATATGATTTTAATTTCTTATTTATTTCTGTCTCTTTGGCTGAACTTGAGCACACTATCTTTGATCTTCTTTGTTTGAGTTAAAATTTTTGGGAACTTCAATTTCTGTTACTATGTGTTGCTTCTTGTAATTCGATTATCGTTCTATTTTGTTGTAGTTACTGTACATGATGTTGTCACGCTTTCTATTGTATTTTGCCATGACTTCTTCATTCATGTTATTACCTTTTCCGGACTGCTTTGAATTGTTTTTTCCTCGAGCCAAGTGTCTATCAAAAACAACCTGCAAGGTAGGGGTAAGGTCTGCTACTCTGCTTACACTCTACCCTTCCAGACCCCATTTTATGAGATAACACTGGGTATGTTGTTGTAAAATTTCCTGGAGTATAGTTCTGATATACGTGCAATGTTCTCACTTGTCCACTTAAGAGACAATAATTTAACCAAAATGGGGGTGTGCTTTAGTGAAAAATACTCTGTATGGTGACACTGATATGTGCTGCTTAGCCTACAGTGAGATTTGAAGATTCTGGAGAGCCTTTTTGAAACACTTGGAATATGCTGACTTGTTGTGAAACATTAGTTGAGGGTTTGTTCAAGGAATGTACTGTTTTTTATATCTAACCCCGCGTTTGGGGTTGATTGAGGTCGACAACTTTTAAATAAATAATATCAGCTGGCACAGCATGTGAAACAAAGACTCTTCAAAGATTCGTCAAGATTAGTCTTTTCCTATATGGAAACTATTAGCAAGTGATTCATGGTATGTTTCCACGTTTCAAGGCTAAAGTTACTTTTTTTAAGGCTAGAAAAAAAAAAAAAGCCTTATTTTGAAATTTGAGGTGTTTGATCGACCAAAAAAAATTGCTTTTGAATAGCAGCAGAAACGTTTTTTCTACTGTTAGGAAGAGGCTAGAAGCTACGAATATCTACTTTTTGCCACAGCATGTGAAAATTAATATTTTCAAGAACACAATTGTCCTTACCATAAATTTGGTTTCTATTGTGTGCGGCCCCCCCCCCCCCCCCTCCCCCCGGTCCACTTTCCTTTTTTTTTTCCCCTTCCTATCTCTCTTTTTCTCCTCTTTGGAGTAGTCCAACAACAACATACTCAGCCACAAAGTGAGGTATGGGGAGAGTAGGATATATGCAGACCTTACCTCTATCTTGAGGGATAGAGACGTTATTTCCGATAGACCCTCTTTGGTAGTTCGTCAACTACAAATACGAGTTTCTGCTTCCTTTTTCCTATGGTCTCTTTCTTCTATCGCTCTTTTTCCTCTTTGGAGTAACAATGCCAGCGCTATAAAATATACGAGTTAATATCTTTTCTCATAGCTTTAAAATCTTTCATAATAAATATTCAAAATAATTTCTCTATTTAAGTAATCTTAATTGAAAAATGTGCCTTGATACTTATCTTTTTTCATAATTTGACATTCAAAAGCATATTTAAAAATGGTTGCCCAAACACAATGTGCTTATCACATACTTAAAAAAGCAATCATTAAATAAATCAGCCAAACAAAAATTAATTCTCTTCAAAAGTACTTTTCTAAAAAATTGTTTTGACAAAAATACTTATCAGAATAAGCAGTTTTTGACAGCTTTACCAAACATGCTCTTGGTCACAAGATCTTATATAATTGGGAGACTTCCCTTAATACTACATCCACTAAATCAAAAGGGATGGATCCAACCTTGTACAGAGCAGCTGTGGAAGGCAATGTCCAGCTGATGAAAACAGATGTTGAAGTTGGCTGCCAAGTTACTCCACAAGGCAACACCATTCTGCATCTTGCAGCACTCTATGGTCACTTTGATTTGGCCCGAGAAGTTCTTACTGTTTCCCCAGCATTACTATGTCGTCAGAACAAGAAAAATGAAACCGCACTTCACGTGGCAGCAAAGGAAGGGCACACAGAAGTAGTTCGCTTGTTACTATCTGGTGCCGTAGGCGAGGCAAAGGAAACCCTTATGAGGATGACAGATGACAATGGTGATACAACTTTGCACAAGGCCGTGAGGAAGCAACATGTAGATGCGGTCAGGGTCTTGGTGAAAGAAGATCCTGAGTGCGAATTTCCAGCAAACAAAGCTGGGGAGACACCACTTTATCTTGCTGCGGAGTCTGGTTTTTATGATGCTTTGGTTGAAATCTTGGAATCCTGCAAGACACCAACTTATGCTGGTCCATGTCATCGAACAGCTTTGCATGCAGCAATAATTCATAGACGAGAAGGTAACTTTTCTTATTGATCTCACTTACCGCATGTGATAGTTTGATACTGATATATATCTGGAGTGAATAGGTTAAAAAATCCATAAACTACATTATTAAAAAAGGCATATGCACAAACAGGCCCTCAAACTTGGCCTCAACTGCCAAGTATGCCCTCCAACTTTAGGTGTGCACAAGTAGGCACCTCAACTTGTATAAAGTTGAACACCTAAACACAAATGCTGACGTGACACATAAATTTTGAGGTGTCTAGATGATCATTTTGTAAGTTGGAGTGTTCAACTAACAAAGTGGAGACAAGTTGAGGTGCCTACTTGTACACGTCCAAAGTTGGAGGGCATACTTGCCAGCTGAGGCCAAGTTTGAGGGTCTATTTATGTATAACGCCTAAAAAAAACCCCTCTAAACTCTCACCGTTTTGCTAGTTTCATACTTAAACTATTAGTTGTTCAAAGAACCCCCTGAAGTGGCATGAACTCATATTAGAATACCTCCCGGAGGAATATAACATGGTACGTGAACATCACGCTCCAAAAGCTCTTCCAAAGAGTTTCAAATGACGATACACGTGAGCAAAAAGTTGAGTGAATAGATTAACCCCCCCCCCCCCTTCCAACACACACACCCCACCAAAAAAAACCCATCACCGTCTTGCAAGTTTCATATCTAAACCATTGGGTATTTGCAGAACCCCCTGAACTACCATGAACTCATTGTGCCAAGTGTACTCATTTCTAAGACATTTGTCATCTCCCTCACGCCTCTCAGCAAGTTATTCCAAACATTTCGCCACATATATGCACCTGGGTGGTTTTTAATCTATGGGGATTCATAGTCCAGGGGTAAACATGAACATCCAATAGTTATGAAGCTCACAAAATGATGATAATTTAGGGAGATTTTAGCCTATTCAATCAGATATCTGCGATCACTTAATTTGAATATTTGTCCTTAAATCGTGGTTGGTTGTTTAATACATACAGAATGCGTTAAATTACTATGGAAATGGAATAGATCATTATGTGAGGAAGCTGACAAATGGGGTTGGAATTCACTTCACTATGCTGTTAAACTAGGACTGAAAGAAATAGTTGCTGATATGCTAAGTTGGAAGACATCCTTAGGCTACTGTCCAGCGGGCAGCGAGGATGACTGGACAACCTTATTCACATTGCAGCCCATGAATTAGGTTGTGTACTCATGATGAAAGAGATAATAAAGCACTGCCCAGATTGTTGGGAAATGCTTAACAGCAGCGGCAGAAATGCTCTTCATGTTGCCATATTGAACAATAAAAAAAGGGTAGTTAAATTCCTTTTGAGTTCTCCAAGTTATAGTAATCTAATTGATGCGACTGATGAGGATGGCAATACTCCTCTCCATTTGCTTGCTGCTTCTGGATACTATATGCCAGAATTAATAAACCATCCCAGAGCAAAGCAGATGGAATTTAACAAAGAAAACCAAAAACTTCTTACTCCAAAGGATGTCCAGCAAATAAGGTATGCCATCCCATCCCAGTTTATGTGGCGTGGCGCCTTTCGAAAACGATTTTTTTTTTTAACGGAATTTTTTCATATGCATTATAAATATTCTAAGTTGTTAATTACTGTGATTTATATAGTATTTTTCAAGAAGTTTCCAAATATATAAATTTTATTTCAAAAAAATTAAAGCTACTATGTCCGGATTCATAGTTAAAATTAAGAAGTTTGACTTTCGAAATCTAATTGACGCCACATAAGTTGAGACAGAAAGAGATACACTTAGTCTCTCCTTTATTCGTAGCATGATGGGACTAAATTTCATTCTATTTATGTTTTTGGTGTTGGTAATACATGTGTTGTGACTATTGCCTAATAATTTTTCCTTTTTTCTTTTTGAACTAAAACAACCTAATAAGGTAGTTGCAATTTAATAAATTAAATGCAAATAGCTAAAGCTAGCTGCAAAATTGACCCTTTTCGCCTTGTTTTGGAGCAACCATTACTAGTAAGGGTATTTTTTAGCTACTTGGCCAGTTGGAGGGCATCTTTGAGTTAGTTGACTAACGGCGAGAGCACCTTTTGTCAAAAGCGTAATGGAGGGGAAAGTTGACCTATTTTGAAGAGTTCAGGAGTATTTTTGGTCCTTTTCCCTTTTTGCTATCGCTATGCCTTTATAGAACTGATTTTTTGGCATTTGTGTCCATTCTTGATGTATAGGATTGTGGTTCTTAAACATTGAAAGTGTATACAAGTTGCATCACGTCTAATGACTTCTTAACCTATCTTATAGTACCTGAATTTATTATTTCCTGCAACCAATTTTTTCAGCTAAACAAATTTTCTATTCTTCAACTGTGTATAAACTCAACTGTCAAAACTCAGGGCTTGCTGCTGAAGAATTTGTTGAGAATTGGTCAGGTCGGGGGACGTGACTTGGAGATAAAACTGGAGGAAAACCAAATGCCAAAGACAGAAAATGAAACGGAGACGAGGTGGGAGAATTATAAAGAAAGGATCGATAACTATATGAAGGTAGCTCAAATTCATCTAGTTGTGGCCACACTAGTAGCTGCAGCCACCTTCACAGCTGGTTTGACATTGCCAGGAGGCTTCGATAACAATCCAGGCCCTAATCAAGGGATGGCACTTCTAATAAGAAAAACGGCTTTCAAAGCATTCATTGTTACAAATGCCATTTCCTTTGTATGTTCTTCTGGTGCTGTATTCAGCTACATCGCCATGTCAGCAATCGATGCATTTTCCAAGAATCTCGCTGCTATCACGTTGTTATACGGGCTCGCAACTTTTTGGCTGTTTTTTTGCTTTGGCAGCAGTTATGCTTGCATTTGTAACTGGTACATATGCTACTTTAGCACATTTCGCTACTGCTCTTGCCATTGCAGTCTCTGCCCTCAGCTGCATCTACTTTTTTATGATGTTTGTGTACATGTCAGCCATGAAATACGGCCTCTAGGTTGATTTGCCAAAACATATTAATTAATTGTAGCTTTAGTTTCTTTGTTGAAATAAGTATTTTCTCATTAAGATCAATTTTATATTTTCTCCTTTTTCTCATAGACTTGTTCTAGTTAGGATTATTAATTTGCAAACGATCAACTGTTCATTTACTATATACCCTTTTTCAGTTTTATATATACACTAATCTTAATCCGCAGAGAAAATTAGGAAGTTCAATAATAAATTGTTCTAAACTTGAAGATGTAACGTTCTTTTTTAGATTAATTAAAAAGGAAAGTGTACTACATAAAATAATATTATTCAATATTTAATAAGCTATGTTTGAGGCGCACACAAGTTGATCCGAAACCACATAATAGATTGAGAAAAAATCAAAAAGAATGTTTGTCTTTCAGTGTTTGATATAATGTTTAATGTTATAAAATTAAAACCTTTTCAAGAGTATTATACAATAAATGTATAAATACACTTTTTCTCAATTTTATAATTTACAAACAAAAATGTAAAATAACGATCCATCATTCTTCTAGAATTATTATAAAAGAACTATAATTTTCAAAGTTTTTCTTAATGTTCAGAGAAGGTCTAAACTAAATTATTTAATGTATATTTGAGAATTATTGTTTTTTGAATTTGATATGACCTCTTTATTCTTAACTTTCAAGGAGCCTTAATTAACAAACCCCGTCGAATGAATTATAAAGTTCACATTGCAGATCATGCAGTGTGAAATGAATGCTAACTTTTTCAGCCTATTTTAGTAATAAATTTTAGAATTATAAATATATAGGAAGTCAAATTTGTTTGTTTCCCTCCTTTTGTGTAGCCCCCTCTTCCATGCAATCAGTGATATAATTTACCAACAACACCAGCAACTTCCATCACTATTAATTTATTCATACCACCAAGTTTGCTATTTGGTTTGATATCATGTTACCTGTTTATTGTGCAATAAATATCTTTAGGCATTTTCTTCAAATACAAAATATTATTAGGTCGCACATTTGACCATGAAATAGGTATTTTACTATATCAAACATTGAAGTATTGCGAATTTTAAATGTTGAAGTCACCAGTTGCAAATGTTGCTTGGCCATGAAATATTATTTGAACGTGATTTTGGTTTTGGCTCTATACGAGTTGAAGGTAACGAATCATGAAAGTTATAGTTGTATTTGAACATAAATTTCAACTTGGAAAACATATTTGTTGAAGTTTAAAATTTGTAAATGAAACTTAAAGATCTAGTGAAGTTCAATTGAAATACACATATAAAGTTTCAAATCACATTTGGGCATGGAATATTTGTTCAGTATTTCAAATACTAGTGAAATTACTGAAATATAAAAAAACTGATTTGAATAGATTCACAAGAAATACATAATTTTCGTTCTTACATATTGGTATTTTTTTTAAAAAACTCGATCTTATTAGTCTCTAAAGACGAAATTAGAATATTATTTCCGAAATATAGGAAATTGGTATGTGCGAGATAGACAAATATAATAAAGGAAATTACTTCCGCCTGGCTCCTGGTAAGGTAATAACTTACCCACAAGTCACAAATAATATTTACATTAAACTAATGAATACAAAATATATATTTTCATCACATATTATTTAATTTTAACTTAAACACAAACTTAATCTTCTAACTAACTATCAACTTGAAATAAAACTAGAAAGCATTTAGGTTGCTCCCTCCGTTTTAAAAGAGTGTCTACTTAGCCGCACACTCCTTAAGAAAATATTAACTCTTAGGTAAAAATAAATTACTAAACTATCCCTAATTAAGTGTCACTTTTAAAAATCACGTGAATTAAGAAATCAATAAATACAATGTGAAGTTTACTAAGCTAACTCTATTTATTAGATATTTTTTTTATAATTCAGCAATATTAAAGAGAACTAGTTCTTTAATGCTTAGGACATGAAAACGCTAGCTATATTTGTCTTGAATTCCTAAACGACACTTATTTTGGTACAGTTGTTTTTTGCTAAGGTAACTTATTTTGGGAAGGCAGGAGTAGTAACAAGTACTGTATAGATTCATTTTTTTTTCCCGACCAGATACTATAACGTCTTTTGTTTAATCGCTGTCGGCATATATTTAACTAGTGTATTAGATCGCGCTTCGCGCGGTCATAAACCACGAAAAGTGAAAAATGGTTTAGCTGGAAATCATAATAATATTAATACATAATCAGACCTTGTTAAGAAAGTCACATGGTGCATCTATATATACAAAATTCAGACCCGGAACAACTAAAATTTTAAAATCATGAATAATTCTGCGGCACCGCGGATAAATATTGTGATTATTAAGAAATAATAATAGACGATCTTAAAGAAACAATACTACTCCAAATATGAGATGAAAGAAATAGCCTTCATAGATATTACAACCAAGGACCAG